>NW_018164502.1:623315-632823 GCF_001263595.1 Phalaenopsis equestris | reverse complement strand
AAATTTAATATATATCTTAAAATTTTAAATACTTAGCATCAAAAGTTTGTTATAATTTTTTTTGAAAACCACAATTACATCCACATAAATTATGTGAAATAAATTACTAGAATGTTGCCACATTGTGAGTGGAAAAAACTCAAATTCCACCAAAAGATTATTTTATGCTACATAACAATATTCGCATTAAAATAAATTTAAATATTTGCTAATTCAGATTAATATTTATCAAATTGTAATATGTTTCTTATACTGTTAAGCATTTTTAGATTAAAATAATGAACTTTTTGAGAAAGAATACCTAATTTTTTCATTCAAAAAAAAAAAAAAAAAAGTAAATCACACTGTGGCCAAAGGATATACATATATCAAATCCTCTTTTGGGCACTTGTCCGTAGTGAAAGCGGTCCTCAAGTAGTTAGACACGTGAGGGTGGCAATAGGCTCGAATAATAGCATGTGGTCATTCTTTAAAATGTGTGTGTGTGTGTGTATGTATGTATTAGACATAATGAGACAAAATTATCACGTGTAAACCACCAAATTATTGGTGGGAAAAAACTCAAATTCCACCTATAGTTTATGCAGCCTTGATTCTATTTATATTTCTTTCTTTATACCAGTTAAAATATGCAAGAATTAAAGTTGTGAAATGTCAAGGAGCATTTCTGCGGCTACCCCTGTTCTTATCATCTATAGTCATCTCTTACAAATTCCACTGATAAGTTGTTGAATAACTTCAAGTTGGTGGTAAAAGTTACAAGAAGATGGGACTAGCGTTGGTGTAAGTGACAAGGACTGGGACTGGTGGACTGTCTCCTAACTTCTACATTACGGAAGTCAAAAGAAACTTTTTTTTAGAATATTTAGAAAGATTTACATTATATATATACCTCATATTTTTTTCTTTTATGTATTTACATATCTAATACTTGAAACTTTGATATTTGCATTAATATCATTTTATTTATACATGAGAATAGCATAATTTATACTTTCTTAAAGTTAATAATAGTGATATATTTAATGTGATATTAAATATTTAAGTGTTATTAGTATAAAAAATGAAGGTTTAGATGTTCAATTTGTAAATTAAAAAGATTTATTTAGTCTGAAAGTAAATCCAAATATATATGAATTTAATGTATGAAAAAATAATATCAGAATTTTGATAATAATGCTAAATATTTCAAACAGTTCATTGTTAACTTTTACCCAAATCAAATAGTAAGAAATGATGGTTAATATTCTATTAGATAATAATAATTTAAAAATATTGATTCCAACAATAAAACAAGCGAAAGAGAGAATTTGAGTCATATGGTTTTGATTTTAAAATTATTTTCTATTTATTAACACTACCAAAAACCTGCATCTATCGCAACGCAAACTAGCGACGATTTTATTTTATATTTATTAGAATGGTTAGGTATGAAACTGAGATCTGAATTATTTTTTTTGTGTGTTTATGCATGGGTATCTTAATTATCTCGAAATTGAGTGATATGCTTGTTGGATTACTCTCATCGAGATGCCCAATTCGACTATAAATATATCAAATTTAGAGTTTAATTAACCACTCAATTAATGATCCAAAGTCTCCAATTATGCTTCAACAGTTGGATATGGGCGTGAGACCAAAATTAAACTAATTTCGATTTCATTAGATTTATCTTGTTGGGATGATTAGTTTGAATGCCCTTATAAGAATCAGGTCCAAATGATCTCAATTTTTAATTTAGAATATTTCTATTCAAAAAATAAATTGAGATTCATGCCAATTAAAAATTTATTAAGGACACGTGCATAAACATGTGTGGCGGACCCTCAAAGTGGACAACAAATACTCCTGCATTGCATCATAAAAGATAAATTTACTCCATCTCCGCCTGGTTTAATTATATCCTAATTTTAATTAAAAAAGAGATCTCTTTTTTGGATTTTCAATGTTTCATTATTTCTCATCTGCTCATGATTGAAATTTAATTAGTTGGTCCAATCACTAAAATTTTTTTAACTGTGATTAATTTCTGCTAAGAAACAAGAAATGTCTCAGCCGCATGAACCAAAAACAATTTGAAATTTGATTTTATGGTGAAACGACTTTTAAAAAATTATTATAGTACTCTAATTAGAGATAAATACTAGGCGTGGACTTCGCATTCATGTGTGCTTCTTGTACAATCATATTATACATCGTTGTCAAGAAGTCCACAAACATACGAAGTTTGCACCTAATTCATGGCACTAAATCTAAACAGAATAACTATTACTAGCACAAGCAAAATACTTCATAAAATGGTTGACATGGATTTATCCTTAGGTCTCGTCGGCATCATGTTCTCAGTTCCAAGTGAACTGTGCACAATCATCTGCCTCTTCTTTAATCTATTTTTATATTTCAATTTAGCAAACGAGCACATCTGTATATTATACGTAATTCCTGAGGCCATAATCGTCACTTCTCCATTTCAATTACCACGTGCGGCGGGCTCTCGCCGCCGGCCACCGGGTTAACGGTGGCGTCCTTTTGGGCTTGCTCCTGCCGCTTGAAATGTGCGACGCAGCTAAACTCCTCGACGGCGATGGCCAATTGGCGGCCGGATTTCACCACCTCCGATAAGAGGGAGGCGGAGTTGGCTGACTGGAGAATATCCGGCAAAGAGGCATCTTTCGCCGGAGATAATGCGTAGAGGCTTCTGGAGGCTTCGGTGGCGCTTGATAAGTGCTGCGCTGCGGAGGTGGATGGTGACCTCATCTCTCGGATAGCTGTCGCCAGCTCCGCTAATGCTTTGCCGGTTTCGGTGCTCATCTCCGAGCATGCAGTTCGGATCCTTTTGCTGAATTCCGTATCCGTTATCACCTGTATATTTATTTATGATTAAAAAAAGCTTCTTTTTTTTTTTTTTTTTCTTCGATGCTAGTTGGCTAAATAGGGATGGTTGTTTTTTTGCTTCGATGCAAGTTGGCTAATTAGGTATGTTTGTCACTACTTCTTCCTTTCCTGCCTTTCATTGTCAATGCATCCAATTCAGTTTTTAAATTATGAAATTTACATACATACCACACAATTCTCATGTATTTACATATCTAACACCTAAAATTTATTATTTGCACTGATAATACATTAGCGCTAGAAAGATCTGCATTAAAAAGTGCATTCCACCTTTAAAATGGTGAAGCTGTTGATATTTTTAATATGACATTAAAAATTTGAATGGTATACATATAAATATGAACGCTTAAATGTTAGGGGTCTGAATACAAAAGAATTATGTGGTATGTATGCAGATGCCCAGGCTTATACATACATACCTCCCAATTCCTAAGTATTTACATTTTTTATCGCTAAAACATTTTCATTTTTATATTTATACCACCCAAATCTTTCATATCAAATAAAAATACCATCATTTTAATTTTTATGAGCTGACATGCACCTTTCATGCATTGGTAACCTGGCAAGTTAGTGAAAATTGAAATTTTTGTGTTACTTATATGTAAATACATAAGAAATGAGTGGTATGTATGTAAATCTTCCTAATAATAATAACAATAATAATAAAAGGTTGTATTCCCTAAACTTATTTTAGAGCATGTCATCTATATAACGAACGAAAGAAACCTAATTAATCAAATGACATGTTTCCCTTTTTTGTCAAGTAAAGATCTTTGTTCCGACTTTGACCTGTAAAAGCTGAATTTTTCAAGGGACATTTGAATACTTACCACACAATTTTTATAATGCATTTACATGTCTAACAACAAAATATTTATATTTATATTAGATCACTCAAATATGTAACGTCACATAAAAAATACCACCGACATTATTTTCTTAAAAATGAAATAATCTTTTCATTGTTGCACCGAGCCAAGGCGTTATAAATGTAAATATCAAACTTTGAATTTCAAATACGTAAATACACGAGAATTTTGTGGCATGCAGGTAAATTTCCTTTTTAAAAAAATTGAATATAAATTAATTTTTGTACAATAAAATTAAATCTATAAACTCTTATAAACAAAGTTCCTAAAGAAAAAAAATGTCAAAAGATATCGAATTTGCATGGGTTGTGGCATTTATAGCAAAGATATGAAGTCTAATTTTTTTTTTTTATGTTTTAAGTTTTTTTAATTTTATCCCTTAAAATAAAGTACAAAACTTAATTTAGTTTATAAATTTTAAGAGAATTAACAAAATTATTTTAATCTTATGATTTCTTCACCACTGAGGTCAACTACCTGGTTCTTTTTGGTGGTGGAGATGTGCGAGTTGAGGGCTTCTATTGAATAAGCACACTGACGAGTAAGTGCACCAAGCTTCGCATACTGCTGCCATGGATGACGGTAGCCAAACCGTCCATGTCCTGGCTCCCATCTTGCAAAATTTGCCTGAAGTAAAAGCCGTCAAGAATTTTTAGATTTAAAGGGGGATTTACATACATATACATAATTTTTATGACTTTACATATTACATAGGTAGTACTCGAAATTTTAACATTGGATAAAGAAACATATTTCATTTAATTACTATGTTTCATAACTTTATAATATTGTAAATGTAAATATCCAATTTTAAATATAAGTAGTAAATTTACAACAAAAGAGCTCTTTTAATGTTGCTGAAAAGATAATGATAAATGCAATTACCAACGAATCCTCAGTGGGCTTTGAATTAAGAACGCTTTTATAACATTTGAGGAAGGACGCTTCCTCCGAAATCTTATCAATATCCATTTTTTCTCCAAAGTACTCCTCTTCCAACCCTTAAAATGCCACCACACGGAAAATTAGTCAACAGCATAAAGTTAAAAAAATGATGAGTTGTTATTAATTAATTTAAAAATATATCGCTAAAAATACATTTTTAAGAAAATTTTCAGTTAGAACGGTTGCTGGAGGGACTTATTTATGTAAGTATGTGCAGACAACTGTAGACAAAAAGGATATGTCGCATTTAAATAAGTAAGGAAGGTTATAATGATGTGACCGTCTCATCAAGAGATATTTATAAAATTTGTAATATTCTGTCCAAAAGCAACCCTTTATCTTTTTGAGTTTCCCTCACGAATTTATCAAAATTAAAAAGGTTTGAAATTTAAATAAGCTTTTGATAAAATTATTATCTTTCTGATAAGGAAACTAAAATTATTGTTAAGATGATTGTGATCAATCAAATGTTTTCATGCTTGAGTTTTAAGAAAATTGTTTCAAAAATATTTTGATAGTATTTTTACAAGACATTTAAAAAGCCAACAAAAAAAAAAGTTAACTTACGGTTAGATTTTACCTTTTTCTTTTCAAAATATATTAAATATCACCTAATTTAAGTATTTTAATTTCCCAAATTAACTGCCCATATATCTTTCTGTCCACTAATAATAACAAGCACTGAGTGCATCGAACCTTCTAAGAAACAGGCCAGTTTATCAATATTAGCAGCCATGAGCTCATGTAGATCCTCTCCAGCCCACACTGGAAACACAAACATGGAGATTGCAAGACAAAGCCCCACCCCTATCCCTATTGTCGAAAGCCTCTGCAGCGCCAACTTAATCAGCTCCTCCTCTCTGTACCCCGACACCGCCACCAGGCTGAACGTCAGTATAAATATCATCACCCCGTAGTCATACCTCGCTTTAATCTCCGGCACAAACCGCGAAAATGTCGCCATGGCCGCTGCAATATTTGTAAAAAAAATTCAGTTTTGTTATATCAAAATTCAGTATTTTTTCAAAAATATTACAACTTGAGCCACTTCATCATAATTCATATTGGTCATTCAATCCTAAATGGGTTATTTTGTCCACAGTGACCATCAGGCAGAATTCCGCTTAAATTCCGAGTAAATCCTTAGCTAAATCGGCTACCTATTAGAAATACAAAGACGCTGAGAAGTATAGGCTCGCCGGTGGTGTGACCGGACAGCGCGTGTGCAAGACGCTGTGCGGCAAGGCCGAGCGCCCCGGCTATCAGCGTTGCGAATGTCCTGTTGAGACCTTTGCTCAGCGTGCCACCTGCTCAAAAAGGAGAGAACAAGACAGAAAATTCAATATGGTTAACTATAACTAGTATGCTACCTGTTCGACAAAATGCGGCAGCAAATTTTCTTAATATGTACCTGCGGTGTATTCCATGACGACGACGACGGTGAGGATAGCCCACATGGTGGATGAGGAGCCAAGACTGGTGAAGATAGGGTTGAGGTAGTAGAAGATGGAGATGAGAGAAAGCGCTAGCCCTACTTTGAAAGAGTGAAAGATTCTTCTGGGGTCGTCTTTGCCAATTTTCTTAAGCTTCTTTGCAAGCTCTGTTGCTCTGTATTTTATGTTTTGAAAAAAATGGATGCATGGGATGAAACCAGCGCTGTCATTGGTTCGAGCAGCAGCTTCCATGGCTTGATTTCTATGTGACTGACACAGGAATGGGATGCCTTCTGAATATGAAGGAGTGAAGATGTTGTGGGGATCGGTGGGGAAGCTTAATTTATATAGGAAGGTGATACAACAGAAGTCAGCGATATTTGATAATTCTGTCTTGTGTGTTTTTTTTCTGTATTATGACGTACAGAAATATAGTTGCTACGGGCCTTACTTTTGGGGATGGTGAAGTTCATGGAGTGGTCTCAACTGATCAGCGGATTCAGATCCAACACAAAAATTGCTCAATAAATAAATATATAATTAATCTATTTTTACTCATTAACTAAACACATATCAAATTCATAAATCGTATCAGACCTCGAATTGACCTGATGCAGCATGCATGAAAAAATATTTATGCTGTGATGAATTACTTGAAAAAAATGGGAGAATGCTACTAAAAATATTAAACAAATGTATCAAAAATTTTAAAATTGTTACTAAAATACTGTAAAGACTTCTTTTCTCAATCTGGTCCAAAATAAATAACATTTGGATACATGTTCTTATAAGGTTTTAATTAAAAAAAAAGACTTTATATATCATTTTCACTAAGGTAGTTATTATTTTCAGGCTGACCAAAACGCAATTGCTTGAACAAGACTAGAATTCTTATACTAAACTTTGAAATTTCATGTCGGCTTTCAAATGAGCTGACCAAGCTGGGCCATATTTCGATTCTGTGCAATAAAAATTAAATCTTGCAAATAAAGGTAAAGACTTGATTTAATTCGTAATTTGGATCAATCTGTGCATGAATTTTGTTTCAATATGTCCATGGAATGGCGAGGTATGCTGCCATGGTAAGCAACTTAAGCTATGGTGGATGCATCCAATTTTAGAAAAGTAATTAAGAGCGGACAAGTTGTATTATTTTTATGTGCTGAATTGAATAAACCGCGGAGTACTTTTTACCCACCCTATTTTTCTTAGTGCAACGATGATGTTCTGTACCTCTGAGCTATATATATTTTATTGCCTGAAGGTAAATATTTCAAATTTTAGCATCCAATTGGCTTACGTGCGATTGTAATAATGAGAGAAGACATACATTTTGCAGCTATTATTGACATATATGTACCATAAAGGTTTGCTGTACTCATGGAACATGTTCGTTGCATATTAAATATATGGTTTAAATAAAAAGGGAAGTTTACACACATACCACAAATATGTGGTTTAAATAAAAAGGGAAGTTAACACACATACCGAGTAATTCTTATGTACTTTCTTAGGTATGTAAATGCACCTTGAAAAAAACTACCAGCCAAAATATTTAGCCAATGATTCTATCATTGAAATAGGATGAAAAAAGAAGAGGACCAGTACATTTAACAAAATATAAGAGATGAAGTACGAAAAATTAGGGCATGTTTTTGTTCTATTGAACTATGATAAAAGAAATATGCATTTGCAACTAAGCTGAGGCCTAGAACCTATTTTTCTACTTAGGGTATTATACTGCACCTATCTAGGTGCGGTGACAGCTTTCTGGTTTCTTGCATCGGTCTGGCTTTTCCAAGAAAATAAAAATTTCTAATAGTCACCGCACCTAATTTATCAGCAGATTATTTTTAATCAGCTTATCAGCAGATTATTCAATAAGCTACAGCTGCCCCAAATATAGAGTTGATTAGTTGAGATATTACAACTTAATTTAATATTTAAAATTTAAAATTTTTTAAAATGATAAAATTTTAGGATATAATTTTCTCAAATCTTTATATTTCTTTTTTGCCAATTAGTGCACATGAAAAGTTTCGAGTTATTAGTTCAGTTTAGATAATTACAATACAATAGTTAATGAATGAATTTTATATTATATCCACTTCAGAATAATAATTATTAAGCTTTTCTTGTTAAAAATTTATGAGAAAATTTGTGACAAAAAATTGATGATGATACAATATGTGAAATATATAATATATAACAGGGGAATTTATATACATACCATATAATTTTTTTGTCTTTACATTTGTGTTTATGTTAATGTATATATAGATATGTATGTATGTTGATGTATATAAAGATATGTATGTATACATACATACATACATATACATGTGCGTGTGTCTATTTATATATATATACATACATACATACATATATTTTTAATCAGCTTATCAGCAGATTATTCAAATAAGCTGAATCTGCCCCAAACAGATCCTTAAAGTTGATTAGTTGAGATGTTACAACTTAATTTAATATTTAATATTTAAAATTTTTTAAAACGATAAAATTTTAGGAGATAATTTTCTCAAATCTTTATATTTCTTTTTTGCCAATTAGTGCACATGAAAAGTTTCGAGTTATTAGTTCAGTTTAGATAATTACAATACAATAGTTAATGAATGAATTTTATATTATATCCACTTCAGAATAATAATTATTAAGCTTTTCTTGTTAAAAATTTATGAGAAAATTTGTGACAAAAAATTGATGATGATACAATATGTGAAATATATAATATATAACAGGGGAATTTATATACATACCATACAATTCTTATGTATTTACATTTGTATTTATGTTAATGTATATATAGATATGTATGTATATTGATGTATATAAAGATATGTATGTATATATACATACATACATACATGTGCGTGTGTCTCTATAAATGTCACTCCTAATATGTCTATCAATTCGAGTACCACGTTCTTAAGGCCAACTATGTCAGAGGGGACTCGAATCCCATACTTGAAGGGTCTTACACCGAAGATGTCAACCAACATATATAACTTAAAACCTTAGTATCATATAAAAATATCACTATTTTTAATTTTTTGAAAGTAAACTACACCTTTTCATTTTTACATTTATGACATTAAATTGTTATATATATATATATATATTAAAAAGGTAGATCGATTGTTGATCAACCCCATAGTCTGACCGAGGGGCGGACCCCCATTCCAGAAGGTGTACAATTCGATCATACACAAGGATCGAACCCACCCCCAACTCGAGGGACTTACACTAAAAGCCACAACCAATGAGTCAGGCTAACACACACGTGTGTGTGTGTGTGTGTGTGAAAGCTAGTTGTATGGTATGAATGTAAACTTCTGTCAATATAAT
>NW_018164502.1:613214-623215 GCF_001263595.1 Phalaenopsis equestris | reverse complement strand
AATATTATTTTAATTTTACTTAATATTATTGAAATGTTTGCTTTCAACTGTCGTATGCTAGCAATATCCAAACGAGCTGGACATTTCTACTTGAAGAACACACTAATTTCAATTAGTAGATTTAAAATATCACTTGGTAAGCAGCTAAATGAGGTTGGCAACAAATTTTAACGAAAAATATCATAATCATGGATTTTCATTCCAAATATATTTCTTGTCTCCACATCAATACAATGACTCAAATTTGAAGCATATTACTTAGAAATTTCAATCCCTGGAGCCACTCACAAATTGACCTACGTTGAGCCAACGTAAGAGAATATTTTGCTTTCAAAAGCTTGCTAGTAACAGTTTTCTGAATCTCCAACTCCCGAATTCTACAAATCTCCTTCAAATATAGTATGACATTAACATTATCTTTAACTTTTCCATTAACATCCATCACATCATTGAATAAATTGTTAAAAAAACTTCCTTTATGTGCATCACAACGAGATTTTGCCTGATCATGTTATCCTTCTAGTAAAACTGCTCCCAAAAAATGGATTTCTTTGAGTAGTTATAAATAACACTAAAGCCTGGTGGGTGATGAGAAGAAAGTTTAGGACAAACAGTAATCTTTGAAATGTCACTGAGAAACTAAAATAAATCATTCTCAAATACTATTGGAGGTGACGTTGATTTCTCAATTTTGTTTTTCTTGAACACACTTTTGTTCCTCCTCAAAGGATGTCCATAATAAAAAATCATACAAACCATGAATTCTTCTTGTCATGCTGAAGCGTGAATGCCTTAAATGAATTCATTCAATATAGACATGCTAATATTCCTGTAGTCATCCAACTAGATAACATTCCAAACAGTGAAAAATCACTTATCATCCACATCATTGTTGTTTTGATCCTAAAATTGTGTTTCGTTGTAACATCATAAGTCATGACACTATTTTTCCCAAAGAATCTGAAACTCATCTATCAGTGGCTACAAGTATACAGTAAGTATACATCAATCCAAGCTTACATCAACTAGATATCAATCCAAGTATACATCAATGCCTTAAATGAATTCATTCAATATAGACATTCTAATTTTCCTGTAGTGATGCAACTAGATAACATTCCATACAGTGAAAAATCACTTACCATCCACATCATTGTTGTTTTGATCCTAAAATTGTGTTTCGTTGCAACATCATAAGTCATGACACTATTTTTCCCAAAGAATCTGAAACTCATCTATCAGTGGCTACAAGTATACATCAATCCAAGCTTTACGACTACTGGGAATTGGTATAATCAATGTTGGGACAATCACTGAACAACAAGATGAAGCTATTGTAGACTGACTATTTGGTGAGAAGACATTCGAGCATAAGCTTATTCACACCTTATCGTGGTTCCGCAACAAACTGGGGATGTAAAAGATAAAAAAATTTCCATACCTCTTCATCCTATAACCTATTATGATGTCATGCCATATGTGGAGCAGTACACGAGTGATGCAGGATTCGAGAAAATTAATATTAAATTAATAATAATGATGCAATGTAACCCAAACAATAATATAACTTTAATGAAAAAAAAATTATCTTTAGAACCTCTTTTAAAGTCCCAATTCCCTTTTACATATAACGCAAGTATACATATCGTTCAAGTAATACAGGGCTCTAATGGAGTCCTAGATATCGATCCGATAGGGAAGCTGGAAATATATATAAGATAGCTATTTATATTCTATTATAAACTAAAAATATAAATAAAGTAAAGTACGAAGTTTGAAGTTAAACCACTTAAGTGAAATGCTACTAAATATGCAGATGTACAACTGGAACAAGTAAATTAAACTAAATGCTAAACTTTTTAAAATAAATTACTGAAATAAAATAGAGGTTTTTATTGACGAAATGTTCAAGTATGAGAAAACATCCTTCCCCGTTGAAATGAAAATATGGCTTGTGAAGAAATAGAAATCATTTGAAAAATATGTTTAAAAACTGTTTTGTGTCAAATAGGAGCAATCTTATTATCTACCCTCTCCCGAGTGATATAAAGAACATTGACTAATCCAAAGTTTGGGCCCTCATTCTGTGGGTAGGCCTGCGGGGTGGATATTGGCTGCCACTCTAGAGCTCCCACTACTCTCTTACCTGAGGGCTAACAATCTCGCATCAGTTTCCAATCAACTGGACCAAATTGGATATTTTAATATATCACCTTAAAATCTCCAATTCTCCATCCAACAAAGTATATTTTCCTATTTATTTGCTTCCAATCCCATTGATGAAATACTCTCCCATGAAATAAAATGTGATTCTCCCTTTGTTGTAGAAATCATATCCCCTTTTCAGAACATATATTTCTCAACACAATTTAACAATTCAATTGGCCAGATCGAGAAGTAAATTAAGTTTGGAGTTGAAAAATCATCACATTAGTAGAAAACAAAATCAATTCTTCACAAAACCATTTCTTCAAAGTAGGGAGAAGGATAAGAAGACTACTCGGAAGACCACTCGGAATTCATTAAAAGGATACGATAAAACATGGATTTCATATATAAAAATGAGTTTATAAACAAAAGAAATGAAAAATAGAACTTAACTCACAATCCATCCCAAGAAAATTCCTAGAAGTTCTCTCCAAGACCTTCCCTCTTTATAATCACCTTCCCTCTTTATAATCACTCCCAATTCTTTCTTAGAAATGTAATGAAGAAAAAATCTATCACCTTCATCACCTTCCCTCTCCTCCCCTCTCCTCTTACAACCCTAGAAGAAAATCTCCTATTCTCTCTCTCGCTCTCTCCCTCTCATCACACTCTAGAAGTCTCCCTTATTTATGGGCTACTTCCTCTCAAAAGAGCTTCAATTTCCCTTACAAATTCAAAAGTCAAAACTTTGAAATTCAAAAGATGCGCCTCCTTGATCCAAGAGTCAAATCCCTTCAAATTGGAACCTTCCATAGTGTCTAAATGCATTGCATCACTCTATGGGGTGTTTAGAACAAGTTTCCCTTTGAAAATTTGTGCAAAATTTGTCTCAAACCGCTTTAATTTGAAAATGTTACGCCTGGCGCATCATGCGCCAACGCTCTGAATTTTGGCGCATCATGCACCAAACCCCAAAATTGATAGTTTTTACTCCAAATTTTACTTCTTTTACCATTTTTTATTCAAATGCCTAAAAATGATATATCTGCAACAAAAACACAAAAATACATTTGTTCAAATTGCAATATCACAAAAAATAAGCATCAAAATGGTACTTAAAACAACATATTATTTTTGTGTATCAAAATCTCTCAAACTTAAATGTGACTTGTCCTCAAGTGACACTTTTATTACATAAAAGCATATGACTTTAGGATAGAGATTAACTTATCACTTCTATACTTTAGTTCAATAAATAGAATAGCAAAATTTAAGAAAAATATTTAATAACTTAGGTTCAAACGCCAAGTCTAAAGTAATCAAATTTAAGATTCATGAATCTCTATTATTTTCAAGAAGAATTGCAATTTGTCATGCTAAGGACCTTTAGAACATTCATATGAAAAAGAACTTCATAAAAACTTTGCTCGAAATGCTACAAATATTTCAATACAAGTTTAAAAAGTGTAATAAAGCTTCTTCCTTAAATTGATTCAAGTGAAACCAATTTTTGATTAGGCATCTCCTCAAGCTTCTCCTCACACACACACACACACACACCACCTTGAAGAGGAACACCAAACTCCTCTCTAAAACACATGGATTCTTCATTACAAATGACATTGAAAAACACACAACTTTATTGCAGTAATTCAAAGCAAATATAAAAAGATTCAAAGACTTATCTTTTTAATCCTGTCTTTTTTATTTCTTTTTCCTTTTTCAGGTGAGGATTATTATATCGGATAGTCTTTAATAGTTTTGAACTTTATTATCCTCCTCTTAAAGTCAAAACTCCATACCTCTCCTTACTTAATTAAGTCATACTAAGTCATACTAGTTTATGACTTTTCATAAAGTCTCATTCCTTTCTTCTTACATGAAACTTTAAAATTCTTAACACTTCAAAAGTACAATTTTCCTTTACTGAAAATAGAAAAATATAGTCTTATCATATCATACCAAATATCTTTAACTTTAGAATTGACCTTCATTATTAAAAAAATTTACCTAAATTTACTATAATATTTATAAACAAAAGTAAGTCATTTAAAGTTAAATCTTAATATCCAGGTCATGTTAAATAAATTTTGAAAAATATAGTCACTTCAGGATAAATAAAATTTAGTTTTCTCCATTTCAAAAGAAAATTTTCTTTTCCCCAAACTTAAATTTTTAAATGATTTTAAAAACATTTTAGTACAAAATTTTAGTTGGTGAAAGAAAATAGTAAATACATGAAAATAAAAACTAACCTGTAGAGGATTTCTGAACATGAAATTGGTTCTGGTATACTGCAGGTACTAACTATAAAATTACATACAGATTTTAAAGCATTAAATAAAACATAATATATTTTAAAGAACTTGCTAGGAATTAAAACAAAAATACTAAAACTAAAAAATAAAAATTAAAAATATTACAAATTCAATAAGCTCAAACTGAAAATACTAAAACTGAAACTGAAAAGTAAACAATCTACAATTACTATTACAAATTACTGGTCCACAATAGAACATAAAAGTTTGAATATAACAGTCTCAAATAAAAAGTGCAACATAGTACAAACAAACACAAACAACACATAACATCAAATCAAACTAAATCTAAACTTCAGTCCTCATCTCCTTCCTCACCACCATCATCATCATCATCTTCTTCTTCTCTTTTCATCGCAAATGGGAGCAGAGGGAACAAAGCTGGGGTTTGCTGGAAAGTTTACATTAGGTTCACCCATGAAGTGTATAACCATAGCATTTTGAAAATCTATATCATTTTGAAATCTCCTCTGCTGATATTCATCATTATATGCATTCCTTACATCTATCTCTCCCAACTGAGTATGTATATTAATGATATCATATTGTTGAATCATGAGCTGGTCCATAACACCTTCCAAAGATGCAACACTAGAAGTAGATGCCCCTGCAACAGATGTAGAGGGCCTATACCTTCTTCCACTTCTAGACTCAGCAAATGATTTTACTCTCTGAATCATGTGCTTCCCAATCAGATTCTGAGGTTGTAATCTCTCTTCATTTCTATGGGATTCAACTCCTGATTGTTCATACAAAGTGAAAATCAGGGCAGGATATCCCAAGCCTCCAATAGTAGCCCTTCCAGCAATACTACGAGCATGATGAACTATAAGTGCACCAACGTCTATTGCTTTCATGTTCTGAATGCAATAGTTCAACACAACTTGATCCTTTGTAACATCAGCAAGATGATTTGTAGGTAAAGTCTGGCAGAGATGAAGTGATGCTATATTTTGGACTGAATAGTTAACATGGAAGCAGGGAAGTTAACTATCTTGTTATTCTTTATTTTCCACTCCCCTCTTCCATCAGTCAAAAAGGCAATAACTTCTTCCAGTGATGAATTAGTGATAGTAAAATCGATTATCATGGAAGACATTTCTAAGCCCATAAAATGCATTGATACTTTTAGAGGTAAACTAAACTTGTGTAACTCTCACCAAAATGTGATATCCCATGGTGAATCTTAAGTTTGCATAGAACTCTCGAACCATAGGGACGATCGCTACAGCAGTGAAGTAGCAAAATTGCTCCCAATTTCTGGTGCAAATCAACCTTTTGACTGCAAATCAACCTCTTGACCTCGCTTCCAGGGTATGCAAACGCCCATTCCTGGATCATTCTTTTGTTCTCCAATAGTGTACTGTAGTTATGTTGGGCTTTGAAACTAATGAATCATCGAGCGTCAAAGTCCTCGATCGATCTTCCTCTCTTAACTCGGGGAGCCATTGGAGATTCTACGAAATTTCAAATAAATTCCAAATAATTACTAAACCTCAAATCTAACTCCCTAAGCAATATTATTTGGTACAAAACTTTTCACCATGAGTTTTCTTCAAGCATTTTCATCAAAAATTCCATTTTTTGGTTCTCCCAAAATCTATGGTGAAAATAAAATATTTCTAAGTTAAAGTGAAGTGGTTCTCCCAAAATCCATGGTGAAAATAAAATATTTCTAAGTTAAGTGAAGCTCTTACCAAGAGAAGATGAAAACTATGGTTTTTAGCCTTTAAATCCTTCTCTTTTGCCCATAATGTGATGCCCTAGATTAAGGTCTTGAGGTAGGAGACAACTCAAGCAGTGAAAATGGAGTTTTTCTGTGCAATTTTATAGTTTTTTAGCCAACCTGACATGTTTGGACCTTTGGCACATCATGCGCCAAATTTGGTGCATCATGCGTCAGAGCTTAATTTCATCAGATTTGGGTTTCTGTGGAAATCTGCTTCGTACCGCTTTACGTCAACCTCTATTTCACTTAAATAAACCTTTCTAAGTAGACATAAACATCACACTAACACCAAACTTTCACAAACACCACAAAACTCACATTTATATATAATATATGTGCTATTACAAACTAACAATTTTCAAGCCAACAAACATCAAATTCAGTCAGTGTTTTGAAGCAAGCCAACATCCTAAACACTGAAATCTAAATATCAAACTTCAAAGCAATTAGCATAGATTGTGCACATAGATAATGAAACAAAAGAAAGTAAAGGCAATATAACATAATAAACTAAAACAAACAATACTAGACAAAACATTTTGTGCTTAACTCAACTTCAAACTTCTTCTTCCCTCTCGTTCTGCTGAAGTTCTCCCATAGACTGATAGTGCACATACAGATTGGAGAAGGGCCTAAATGGAAATTCATGGGTTAAATTTTCCTCCTCAATCAATGCATACTTCTTGAACATACGTACCAAATCATCTTCAATACAACCTGTTTGTACCCTGTATGTTCAAAATGTTATTTAAGTCTCCAATCCAGGTGATGTTTGTTCAAAATGTTATTTAAGTCTCCAATCCAGGTGATCCAACATTTCAGAAATATTCTCAATTGCATGTATAAGATTATACACCTCTTTCTCTATCTTTTTAATTCTCTTTGAAAGTGCACTCTAGTTGTAGTAGGGTTGAATAGGTGATGAATTCTGAGATTCCTTGATCCATTAATACATCCATAACATTTTTATTTCCCATTCCAATGCAACTGCAGTAGACTTCAGGATCCATCGGCTTCCAAGTCAATATTACTTTCTCCCAACTTTTAGAAGGTACTTGCGATTGACTGCAGAGTTGGAAAATAGTAGATGGTTGTCCTAATCCAGTTGCAGATCCTTTCACCCAAAACTGACTTTACAATTATGGCCCCAATATAAACATGTTTTCCAGTTTGAATACAGTAGTTCAGAATAGCAGTCTCCTTCGCGACCTTATTAATTTTTTTAGTAGGCAGTAATTTCGAGAAAATTAAGAAATGTCATGCCTTTGAAGTAGGATTTAACAATGCTGACGAAAAACTCACATTCCCATCATCTCGGGCTTCCCAATTAGCATCTTCATCCGTAAGATAATGGTAGAGTTCGTTCATGTTGTCTCTTGTAGGGACAAAACTTGCATAGTGTAGACAGACACATTCTCGATCATAAACATTTTATTAATTCTCTAAGGAGTGAACAACACAAACTTTCATCACACTTAAACCATTCTTAGGTTGATCCATTGAAGATTTGCATAAAATTCTTTCACCACAAGGACTACTACAGCGGTAGTAGTGTAGCAAAGCACTTCCCAACTCTTCTTCGCAGTAACTTCTTCGACTCGACTATTCGACGCGTTGAATCCTCGATTCACAAATTTCCTTTCTTTAATAAGCCTTTTCTTCACTATAACTCAATCATGCAATTTCTATGTGTCAAAACTGATGAACTTTCTTAAGTTGAAATTTTAAATCTAGCGGAATTTCTAGAGTAGGAAGCCATAGGAATTGAAAAATGGTGACTCTTCCCTCATTTTCTCCCCTAAAATACGTCTTGGAGTCGGATTTTAGAAGTTATTTGAAGGTGTCCCCGCCAAAAATTGCCAAAAACCGCTATTTGAAAAGTTTTAAGTCATTTTCATCTCCGCGGTGCATCATGTGCCAGCTCTCTGGAATTCGGTGCATCATGCGCCAGTTCCAAAATTCGGCCGTTTAGATTTTTATCAAATAGATTCTTAGTCTTTTCACAACATTAAGCAAACAAAGATGTTTTCAAACATTTTTTTTCCAAATACACGGATTACATAAAGACATAAACATAAACATACATATAAGATTTTAAACAAAAACTCAAAAACCAAAGTAAACAACGATACATATGGGTTTGCCTCTCACAAAGCGCTTGGTTTAGTATTGTCAGCCCGACATTCCCAGTCTCATTTTGGGTGATCCAACATGATAGTCTCTTTAAAATTTAGTCTTTGACCATCAAAATAAGGTTTCAATCTGTGCCCATTCACTTTAAATATTTTTCCAGTCTTAAGATCTTCAATATTGACTGCTCCATAGGGATAGACTTTTATAACTCTGAATGTCCCTTTCCACCTAGACTTCAATTTCCAGGAAATAGTTTCAATCTTAAATTATATAATAAAACTTCCTGTCCAGGTTCAAATGTTTTTTTCCTATCTTTCGATAATGTCGTTCTTTCATTTTTTTCTTATAAATCACTGCATTATCGTAAGATTCATTCCTAATTTGCTCAAGCTCATTCAATTGCAAAAATATTTTCTTATCAGCTTTTTTTCAAATTGAAATTAAATTTCTTTATTGCCCAATAAGCTTTATATTCCAATTCAACAAGCAAGTGGCAAGTCTTCCCAAAAATTAATCTATATGGGAACATTCCTATAGACGCCTTATAAGCTATCTTGTATACCCATAACGCAATATCTAATCTAATAGATCAATCCATTTTATTAGGATTAATACTTTTCTCCAAAATTCTCTTAATTTCATAATTAAATACCTCCACTAAACCACTAGTCTAGGGATGATAAACAGTAATGGGATTTTTTTATGAAAATGCGTGAAGGACACATCATGGGTGAACCTAATGTAAACTTTCCTACTTGCCCCAACTTTGTTCCCTATGCTCCCATTCGCTATGAAGATGAAGAAGAAAGAGAATAAGAAGTTGATGGTGGTAGTGGTGAGGAAGGAGATGAGGACTGATAGTTTAAATTTAGTTTGATTTGATGTTATGTGTCGTTTGTGTTTGTTTGTACTGTGTTGTACTTTTTATTTGAGACTGTTATATTCATACTTCTATGTTATATTGTGTACCAGTAATTTGTAATAGTAATTGTAAACTGTTTACTTTTCAGCTTCAGTTTGAGCTTGTTGAATGTGTAGTATTTTTAATTTTTATTTTTCAATTTTAGTATTTCTGTTTTAATTCCTAGCAAGTTCTTTAGAATATATTATGTTTTCTTTAATGCTTTAAAGCCTGTATGTAGTTTTACAGTTAGTACTGCAGTATACTAAAACCAATTTCATGTTCAGAAATCCTCTATAGGTTAGTTTTTATTGTCATGTATTTACTGTTTTCTTTCACCAACTAAAATTTTGTACTAAAAAATTTTAAAATCATTTAAAAATTTAAGTTTGGGGGAAAAGAAAATTTTCTTTTGAAATGGAGAAAACTAAAATTTATTTGTCCTAAAGTGACTACATTTTTCAAAATTTATTTAACATGACCTGGGATATTATGATTTAACTTTAAATGACTATACTTATGCTTATAAATATTATAGTAAATTTAGGTAAAATGTTTTTAATAATGAAGGTCAATTCAAAAAGTAAAGATAATTGGTATGGTAGGATAAAACTATGTTTTTCTATTTTTAGTAAGGAAAATTGTAGAATTTTAGAGTTTCATGTAAGAAGAAAGGAATGAGGTTTTATGAAAAATCATAAACTAGTATGACTTTATTAAGTAAGGAGAGGTATGGAGTTTTGACTTTAAGAAGAGGATGGTGAAGTTAAAA
>NW_018164502.1:605713-611098 GCF_001263595.1 Phalaenopsis equestris | reverse complement strand
TTGAAGATTTGCATAAAATTCTTTCACCACAAGGACTACTACAGCGGCAGTAGTGTAGCAAAGCACTTCCCAACTCTTCTTCGCAGTAACTTCTTCGACTCGACTATTCGACGCGTTGAATCCTCGATTCACAAATTTCCTTTCTTTAATAAGCCTTTTCTTCACTATAACTCAATCATGCAATTTCTATGTGTCAAAACTGATGAACTTTCTTAAGTTGAAATTTTAAATCTAGCGGAATTTCTAGAGTAGGAAGCCATAGGAATTGAAAAATGGTGACTCTTCCCTCATTTTCTCCCCTAAAATACGTCTTGGAGTCGGATTTTAGAAGTTATTTGAAGGTGTCCCCGCCAAAAATTGCCAAAAACCGCTATTTGAAAAGTTTTAAGTCATTTTCATCTCCGCGGTGCATCATGTGCCAGCTCTCTGGAATTCGGTGCATCATGCGCCAGTTCCAAAATTTGGCCGTTTCGATTTTTATCAAATAGATTCTTAGTCTTTTCACAACATTAAGCAAACAAAGATGTTTTCAAACATTTTTTTTCCAAATACACGGATTACATAAAGACATAAACATAAACATACATATAAGATTTTAAACAAAAACTCAAAAACCAAAGTAAACAACGATACATATGGGTTTGTCTCTCACAAAGCGCTTGGTTTAGTATTGTCAGCCCGACATTCCCAGTCTCATTTTGGGTGATCCAACATGATAGTCTCTTTAAAATTTAGTCTTTGACCATCAAAATAAGGTTTCAATCTGTGCCCATTCACTTTAAATATTTTTCCAGTCTTAAGATCTTCAATATTGACTGCTCCATAGGGATAGACTTTTATAACTCTGAATGTCCCTTTCCACCTAGACTTCAATTTCCAGGAAATAATTTCAATCTTAAATTATATAATAAAACTTCCTGTCCAGGTTCAAATATTTTTTTACTATCTTTCGATAATGTCGTTCTTTCATTTTTTTCTTATAAATCACTGCATTATCGTAAGATTCATTCCTAATTTGCTCAAGCTCATTCAATTGCAAAAATATTTTCTTATCAGCTTTTTTTCAAATTGAAATTAAATTTCTTTATTGCCCAATAAGCTTTATATTCCAATTCAACAAGCAAGTGGCAAGTCTTCCCAAAAATTAATCTATATGGGAACATTCCTATAGACGCCTTATAAGCTATCTTGTATACCCATAACGCAATATCTAATCTAATAGATCAATCCATTTTATTAGGATTAATACTTTTCTCCAAAATTTTTTTAATTTCATAATTAAATACCTCCACTAAACCACTAGTCTAGGGATGATAAACAGTAATGGGATTTTTTATGAAAATGCTTGAAGGACACATCATGGGTGAACCTAATGTAAACTTTCCTACTTGCCCCAACTTTGTTCCCTATGCTCCCATTCGCTATGAAGATGAAGAAGAAAGAGAATAAGAAGTTGATGGTGGTAGTGGTGAGGAAGGAGATGAGGACTGATAGTTTAAATTTAGTTTGATTTGATGTTATGTGTCGTTTGTGTTTGTTTGTACTGTGTTGTACTTTTTATTTGAGACTGTTATATTCATACTTCTATGTTATATTGTGTACCAGTAATTTGTAATAGTAATTGTAAACTGTTTACTTTTCAGCTTCAGTTTGAGCTTGTTGAATGTGTAGTATTTTTAATTTTTATTTTTCAATTTTAGTATTTCTGTTTTAATTCCTAGCAAGTTCTTTAGAATATATTATGTTTTCTTTAATGCTTTAAAGCCTGTATGTAGTTTTACAGTTAGTACTGCAGTATACTAAAACCAATTTCATGTTCAGAAATCCTCTATAGGTTAGTTTTTATTGTCATGTATTTACTGTTTTCTTTCACCAACTAAAATTTTGTACTAAAAAATTTTAAAATCATTTAAAAATTTAAGTTTGGGGGAAAAGAAAATTTTCTTTTGAAATGGAGAAAACTAAAATTTATTTGTCCTAAAGTGACTACATTTTTCAAAATTTATTTAACATGACCTGGGATATTATGATTTAACTTTAAATGACTATACTTATGCTTATAAATATTATAGTAAATTTAGGTAAAATGTTTTTAATAATGAAGGTCAATTCAAAAAGTAAAGATAATTGGTATGGTAGGATAAAACTATGTTTTTCTATTTTTAGTAAGGAAAATTGTAGAATTTTAGAGTTTCATGTAAGAAGAAAGGAATGAGGTTTTATGAAAAATCATAAACTAGTATGACTTTATTAAGTAAGGAGAGGTATGGAGTTTTGACTTTAAGAAGAGGATGGTGAAGTTCAAAACTATTAAAGGCTATCCAAATATAGTAATCCTCATTTGAAAAAGAAAAAAAAATGATTTAGAAAATCCTAAAAGAGAAAAAAAGAAAAAAACGAAAAAAAATAGGTGAGGAGAAGCTTGAGGAGATGCCTAATAAAAAATTGTCTTCACCTGAATCAACTTAAGGAAGGAGCTTTATTAAACTTTCTAAACTTGTATTGAAGTATTAGTAGCATTTCAAGTAAAATTTTTATGAATTTCTTTTTCATATGAATGTTTTAAAGGTCCTTAGCATGACAAATTGCAATTCTTCTTGAAAAGAATAGAGATTTAGAAATCTAAAATTTGATTACTAAATATTCCTAGACTTAGAGTTTGAACCTAAGTTACTAAATATTTTCCTTAAATTTTACTATTTTATTTATTGAACTAAAGTATAGAAGTGATAAGTTAATCTTTATCCTAAAGTTATAAGCTTTTATGTAATAAAAGTGTCACTTGAGGACAAGTAATATTTATGTTTGGGGGATTTTGATACACAAAAATAATATACTGTTTTAAGTACCCTTTTTATACCTATTTTTTGTGATATTGTAATTTAAAGAAAGGTATTTTTGTGCTTTTATTGCAAGTATATCATTTTTAGGCATTTGGAGCAAAAATGACGAAAGGAGCAAAATTTGGAGCAACAACAACCAATTTTGGGGTTTGGCACATGATGCGCCAAAATCCAGAGTGCTAAAGCATGATGCGCCAGATCGGCGCATGATGCGTCAGATGTGACTTAGTGAAATTTTCAAATTAAGGAGGTTCAAGACAAATTTTGCGTGAATTTTCAAAGGGACACTTGTTCTAAGCACCTCATAGAGTGATTCAATGCATTTAGACACTATGGAAGGTTCCAATTTGAAGGGATTTGACTCTTAGATCAAGGAGGCACATCTTTTGGAATTCAAAACTTTAACTTTTGAATTTTGGAGGGAAATTGAAACTCTTTTCAGAGAAATAACCCAAAAAGGAAGAGGGACTTCTAGAGTGTGACGAGAGGGAGAGAGAGAGAATTGACGTGAGTTAGAGAGAGAGAGAGAAGAGGAGATTTCTTCTAGGGTTGTAAGAGGAGAGGGAATGTGAGAGATTTTTTCTTCATTACATTTCTAAGAGAGAATTGGGAGTGATTGTAAAGAGGAAAAGGCTTGGAAAGAACTTCTATGTTTTTGCTTGGGAAGGATTGTGAGTTAAGTTCTATTACTCATTTCTTTTATTTGTAAACTTATTTTTATACATGAAATCCGTGTTTTATCGTATCCTTCTCATGAATTATGAGTAGTCTTCTTTATCCTTCTCTCTACTTGAAAGAAATGGTTTTATGAAGAATTGATTTGGTTTTCAAATTCAAAGTGAAAGAAGGGGTAAACAATATGGAACATTTCAATTTTAAAGAATTTGACTCTTGGATCAAGGAGGCACATTTTTTGAAATTCAAAGTCTTGACTTTTGAATTTAGGAGGGAAATTGAAACTCTTTTCAGAGGAAGCAGCTTAAAAAGGAAGAGGGACTTCTAGAGCGTGATGAGAGGGAGAGAGAAAGAATTGGCGTGAGTTAGAGAGAGAGAAGAGGAGATTTTCTTCTAGGGCTGTAAGAAGAGATGGAAGATGAGAGATTTATGAGAGATTTCTTCTTGAGATTTCTTCTTCATTACATTTCTAAGAGAGAATTGAGAGTGATTGAAAGAGAGAAAGTCTTCTTTATCCTGTGAGTTAAGTTATATTTTTCACTTCTAGGAATTACACTTCTAGGAATTTGCTTGGGAAGGATTGTGAGTTAAGTTATATCTTTCATTTCTTTTATTTGTAAACTTGTTTTTATACATGAAATCCGTGTTTTATAGTATCATTCTCATGAATTCTGAGTAGTCTTCTTTATCCTTCTCCCTACTTTGAAGAAATGGTTTTGGGAAGAATTGATTTGGTTTTCTACAGTTTTAAATGTCAATAATTTGTGTTGATTTGAACTTTGATCTTCATTTAATTTTCACTTTGGACAATTGAATTGTTAAAATCTGTATAAAAACATATGTTTTAAAACGGGGTATGATTTCAGGGTATGATTTCTACAACAAAAGGAGAATCATATTTGATTTCATGGGAGAGTATTTCATCCACGAGGTTAGGTGCAAATAAATAAAAAAATATACTTCGTTAGATGTAGAATTGAAAGATTTTAAGGTGATTGATTAGAATCCCCAATTTGGTTCAATTGATTGGAAACTAATGCGAACATGTTAGTCCTCAGGTGAGGGAGTAGTGGGAGCTTTAGAGTGACTGTCGGTATCCTCCGAGCTTAACCACGGAATTAGGGACCAAACTCTAGATTAATCAATGTTCTTTATAGCGCTCGGGAGATGGTAGAGAATAAGATTGCTCCTATTTAACACAAAAGAGTTTTTAAAAATATTTTTCAAATGATTTTAATTTCTTCACAAGCTATATTTTTATTGTAAGGTGGAAGGATGTTTTCTCATACTTGAACTTTTTGTCAACAAAAACTTTTATTTTATTTCAACAATTTACTTTTGAAAGTTTAACATCTAGTTTAATTTAATTGTTATAGTTGTACATCTACATATTTAGTAGCATTTCATTAGGGTTGTAAATGAGCCGAGCTTGAGCGAGCTCAGGCTGGGCTCGTGTTCGGCTCGTTCAAAATACCTTGTGTTTGAAATCGGCTCGTGTTCGAAATCGGCACGTGAACAGTGTGTTCGTGTTCGGCTCGATTTAAATTTCATGTTCATGTTTGGCTTGTGTTCGGCTCGAAATTGACTCGTTAAACTTAAATTGAGAAAAATAGATGTAAAGTGTGGGATTCTGGATCAAATATATGAAAAAAAAAACACTAACCACATTGCCACATGAGGTGTTATGATTTAAACTTAGACATGAATATATATATAATATATTATTATATAAATAGTATATGTAATATATTGTTATATAAAAAGTTATATAATTTTTTTACGAGTCATTTCGTGCCGAACACGAGCGAACAAACTGTTGTTCGTGTTCGGCTCGTTTACATTTCGAGCTTAAAAATTTGTTTGTGTT
>NW_018164502.1:600738-605685 GCF_001263595.1 Phalaenopsis equestris | reverse complement strand
TTAACTTCAAACTTCATACTTTACTTTATTTTTATTTTTAGTTTATAATAGAATATAAATAGCTAGCTTATATAGATTTTCAGTTTTCCTGTGAGATCGATATCTAGGACTCCATTAGAGTCTTGTATTACTTGAACGATACATATACTTGTGTTATATGTAAAAGGGAATTGGGACCTTTAAAAGAGGTTTTAAGGATAAATTATTTTTATTAAAGTTACATTATTATTTGGGTTACATTGCATCATTATTATTAATTTAATATCAACTTTTCCGAATCCCGCATCACTTTGCATTTATTTAACTAATTGCAAGACCTCCAGGATAGAGAACAATCATTTATTTACCTAAGGTGGATCGCTACAAAACCTGAATGCGTATCTTTTAATTAATTGGATTAATAATAATTGAAATAAAAACATAAAGACATAAAATACTAAACCAAGAGCAGCTACCAACAAGGAGCTTGGAGCAAGTCGAAGCAGATGGAGGACGATAATCTACAACAACAAAATAGTTCTACACCAATTAAACTTTCCATAGAATTAAACAACAAGCCATAAGACTTCGAGGTAGCTCGTTCAGTATGACTTAAATCCTCAATTTATCTTCAGGCATTTGCACAAACATGTTGTGCAATCTTACCCCTAACTCTTTTTAGGCTTTGATGTTGTCGTTTGTTACAACATAAACCCTCCTATCTTCCAGACCATTTGTATGATCATGTCATGCAAATATAAGCCCTAAACAATAAAGCTG
Source organism: Phalaenopsis equestris (assembly GCF_001263595.1). Lineage (NCBI taxonomy): Eukaryota > Viridiplantae > Streptophyta > Magnoliopsida > Asparagales > Orchidaceae > Phalaenopsis > Phalaenopsis equestris. The sequence goes on along the minus strand of NW_018164502.1, from coordinate 604,926 downwards.
GCAGAATAAAATATCAAAATAAATATCTTTTTCCAGAACATAAAGACACATAATAGGATAATTTGGGAAGTCATTGAGGTTCTCCTAAGAATCCGTGGCCTCCTCTATTTTTTTTTTCTTTTAGATTCCAAAATAACTGTTTCTATTTGATCCATTCCCACTTGAATTTTCATGTCTAACCTTGAAATCCTAAATTTTGAAATTCTTGAAGATATATAACTCTGATCTAAATCGAGAGTCTTCTCAGGTGACTTCGGTGATTTAAGATGCAATTAAACGTAAAGGCTTACCTCTATATGGAGTTTTAGAACCTAGGTAATATAAACACTATCTAACTTTTTATATTAGATAGGGGAACTTTTCGGTCAACGTAGCTTACCTCTATAGGGAGTTTTAGAACCTAGGTAATATAAACTCTATCTAATTTTTATATTAGATAGGGGATATTAGATAGGGGAACTTTTCGGTCAACGTAAAAAGTTTCGCAAACCAAACGGATGTCATAAATTCATTAGTTTATTTATCTAAGTCACACTATCAAGTAATGTGTCTATTCTTCAGGATATGTGTGTTGTTTGTGGTGTTGTGCTCATTTATTTAAACAAATAAATGAATGAGATCTTACTAGTCTTATTTTTCAAAATTAAAAAGTTATTTTTCAAAATTATATAGATATATACATTAAAGTAAATCCAAAAAAAAATTTCAAGAAAGAGAATTTTGGATGAGATGGAAGCCCACTTCGATTAGATAAATTCAGAGCTGGAGGCCAATATAGAGGACAAGTTGAAAGTCGAGTTAGATGTGTTCCAACAATTGGCAGAGCAGCAGATGAAGCCACCATTTGAGGAGGAGAGCGAAGATGATCATGAGGAGAGAGAGGAGGATTAGTGGAGATTTTTTTTTTTCTGTATATGAATTTGTTGAACATCTGAGCATATATTTTTTATTTTGAACAATGATGTATCTATGTTAAAATAAATGCATTCTATTTATTTAGTTGTTTGATTAGATAATTTACTATTTGAATTTGCGTTGAGTCTTTCAAAGGCTTCAATTGGTTAAGTTGTGTTGTGTTTTTTGTAATTTTAATGTGTATTGATTACAGGTGTTGAAATCATAAATAACAGAGGGGGGGGGGGGGTTATGCTACAGGTTTTCAATGACTTGTGATCAATTTTTGCAATAATTAATATTGTTATTTTTGCCAAAACTGGCGGAATAAACTGTTGATTATATTACCATCGTATTACTAATGATTAATCGACGGGTCTTGCTTCGATAAAAACTGACAGATAACTGATGCCCTCCTCATTGGTTAAAATATTGATGCATAACCGATGGATCAGACTACATCATAAAAATGATGATTGCGACACTTTACCAATGATTTACCTTCCGATAATTTCCGACGGTTAGCTTGTCGGTTATCAAAAACTAACAAAAACTGACGGGTAGCCCGTGCTTATTAAATTATTCATAAAGTGATGATCAATGCGGGTCGGAAAAATTTTAGTAAATAAAGGCCATTGAAAGTGTTGTTAGTTTATAAATTACCGACAAGCATTTTAGCTACGACCTTAAAACAGTCCATAGCCCATCATAAAACAAATAAGCGATTGTTTATTAGCTAATAACCGATGAACTGAGACTGTTGGAAATTGACAACATTTTTGTAGTGCACTTGGGCCTCTCCCCCTTTTTGCATTCTGTGGTGAATATGTTGCCCAACCAATGCCAGCCACAAACATCTAAAATGCATCAGATATGCTGATGAAGCTCATCTATTAGAGATCGTAAGTACACCCCAATTTTACCCTTTGAGTTATGTGGACATCGTATGATCAAGGTTAAAAATAAGAAAGACACAATTATACACATATCAGGAGGCTAATTATAAGTCATGATAATCACTGGCCAATATGTATAGGGAGTTGCAACGTGACCGTCAGGCGTGAACCCATCTGCACATAAGTCAAGCCTAACATTACGTGGTTTAGCTGAAAAAGTCAACATAACTACGATCAAAGTGTTTCCAGTCTTCACCAGCTAAAGGATGAGTCATAGTATTAGCACCAACAGATCTGATAGTGTCATGTCATGTGAGGAGCGGTACGCATACAAGAAAATATTCACTAAAGTCGTGGAATAAAGGGAAAGTAAAAGTGGCCTTTGTAAGAAATATTTTTTTTTCTAATTTTTACTTTCTCCGCATAGTTTGAACTTATCAATACTGCAAAATCTGTATTTCATCCTCAGTGCATCTTTCTTCTAATGCAACTTGCAGCGGTTAACACAACAATTTATCTTTTTAGATAGTAACCCTAACTTTGACACAATTTTTTTGGTTTTGTACATGTCCTCTAGAATTAAATCCTATTGAGCCTCTCTAATCTTTCCTACCACATCTAAGTCGACTCCCCTAATCATTTCTACCACCGACGCGACACCCACTCTTTCACTGTTTAAATTTTTTCGCATTTTGATTTTAAGTCTAAAGCCACTCAACGTACTAAGCATTTTTTTTTTTGCAAAATTTAATTTAGTTTTGTGCATTGCTTTTATAGGGTAATGAATGTAACATCTAAACTTCATTTTGGACATTAAAACATACAATTAATATGCATTATATATCTAACACCAAAACTTTAAATTTCAAATATTCAAAAACAAAAAAATTGACATTTCACAAAATAATCACGTCAACTATATGCATTACAGATCTAACAACGAAACATCAAACATAAAACAGAAAGTTAAAAACCACAAATCTCATGAGAGAAAACTCGAGAGAAAAAAAATTTACCTATTGCTCTTAGAGGAACTTACCTTGTTGGAGACGCGATTTGACTGGTGGAAATGTTACCGGAGTAGCTCGAAATCGCCAAAGTTTTGCCGAATTTGCGTGGAAGCTGCCAGTTTCACCACTCCTTATGAGACTAAAATAGAGTTAGGGAGAAAATGAGGTTTGGTCGCATAGGAAAGACATATTAGGGCATTTGTGTCCGATTTTGTGTTGGTCATTGCCGACGCTATTAAGTTAAGTTACTTAAGAGCGTCAGTCACGAATGCTAAATCTGAAATATTTCTTTGCATCCAGTTTTAAAATGTTTGGCAGCACTCGATGATAAACAGACGAAAATTCGACGCAAAGTTTGCGTCGAAATAAAATCCGACACATTCTGATACTATTTCACAAGTTTCCTATATTGACTCATAAATCATGAACTGGAGTTTGGTGAACACAACAGAAAAATAAACAATTTCTATATGAAATTTTTGGGGAAAAAAAATTGCAACATCTCATTGATGTATTCATCGTCCAAGCCAATTATATTTCCAGAAATATAATTAGAAATTAAGATAGAGTAATTTGGAAGCATAATAAATAATTTTTAAACACAACTAGTTCTAGTTTTGGAAATAAACTGTTAAACTTTAAACATATATTAATACAAATAAACTTAGCATAAAAAATAAAATATAAACATAAATTATTTTTATTCACTATAATTATCCTTAAATCTCGCTGTTCTTCTTTCCTTCATCCTATTCTTCTAAATTTTGTTGGCTCCAATATTAGTGTTAAGGACACTTTTTTTTTTCAATTTAGCTTATACAACACTAATATGAGTATTAAAATCTTATGTTAATACATCTACGTGGTCTCTTAGTCTTCTCTATCATATAGATTGTTTGGCCATGATAAAATTTATAAGAGGATTATTTATCATAAACTATGTTTAAGGAGCACAACCTATACAACAACAACAACAACAACAACAACAACAAAGTCTTAATCCCACTACGTGGGGTCGGCTACATGAATCCTTTTTCTCCATTGAGTCCTATTTAGTGTCATATTTTCATCTAGTTCTAGTAAATTAAGATCATTTTTTATACAATAAGCCCAAGTCTTCCTAGGTCTACCTCTTCCTTTCTTAACACAAGTCGAATCTAAAACATCTACTCTCTTAATCGGATCATCAGATGGTCGACGTTTAATGTGACTAAACCATAAAAGATGACTTTCTCTAATTTTGTCCGTCACAGGAGCTACACCAACCCTATCACGGATATATTCATTTCGCATTTTGTCTCTAAGTGTAAAGCCACTCATCTACCTAATCATTCCCATCTCGGCAACACTTAACTTATTATTATTCTTCTCTTTTAAAGGCCAAAATT
>NW_018164502.1:600378-600604 GCF_001263595.1 Phalaenopsis equestris | reverse complement strand
ATGTATTCAGTTTTAGTTCTACTTAAATGAAGGCCTTTAGACTCCAATGTAAACCTCCATAATTCAAGTTTTTCATGGGCTTTTTCTCTCTTTTTATCCACGAGAAGTATATCATCAACAAAAAAACATACATCAGGGTACATCCTCCTGTAGATGTCTAGTAAGACCATCCTTAATGTCTAGTAAGAGATATGGGCTTAAAGCTGATCCCTGATGTAATCCAACA
>NW_018164502.1:599096-600106 GCF_001263595.1 Phalaenopsis equestris | reverse complement strand
ACATAAATCCAAATTGATTATGAGAAATCTTTGTAATGTGTCTTAACCTATGTTCAATTACCCTCTCCTATAACTTTAATGTATGACACATCAACTTAATTCCTCTATAATTTGCACACTTTTGTGCATCTACTTTATTCTTAAAAATGAGGACCAAAATACTCTTCCTCCACTCCTCAGGTGCACACTCTTTTTAGTTTTTAAAATAATATTAAAGAGTTTAGTAAGCCAAGAAACTCCCAAATCTCCTAAATATTTCCACACTTCAATTGGAATATCGTCAGGTCCTACAGACTTTCCACCCTTGGTTTTTTTTAAAGCCTCCTAAACTTTTTTTTCTCTTTTCTTCTAATAGCATGGCTCTATAGTCCAAAACTGAAATTATTGGGATTAAGGTTGTAAACAAGCTGAGCATGAGCAAGCCTGGGCTCAGCTCATGTGGCTCATTAAAAAATACCACTGTTCGTGTTCGTCTCGTTTATATTTCAAAGGAAAAAAAAAATTTTCTTTTTCGGCTCGTTTGTTAAACGAGTCAAACATGAGTTGTCCGTGAACAAAAAACTATTTTAACAACACTAATCATGCATGCAGCCGTTAGGGGTGTAAACAAGCCAAGCTTGATCGAGTCCAAACTCGGTTTGTTAAAAAATATCACTGTTCGTGTTCGACTCATTTTTACGTCGAGCTCAAAAAATTAGTTTATGTTTAACTCATTTGCTTATCGAACTGAGCACGCCGAACACGAGTTATTCATGAATAATGAGCTACTTTGATAACTTTAATTGTAGAATGTTAAGAGTAGGAGAAGATTTAAATATTATTATTTATATTAAAATATTCATTTAAATAAAATTTAATATTTTTTAATATATTTTTAATTATTAATTTTAATTGATTGTAAATCTTTGTAGCATTGTTATCAATTAAATTATTTAAAAATAATACTCATTATATATATATATATATATATATATGTATGTATGTATGTATATTTTATTTTTTTCGAGACA
>NW_018164502.1:595879-599027 GCF_001263595.1 Phalaenopsis equestris | reverse complement strand
TATATATATATATATATATAATGAATATTATTTTTAAATAATTTAATATATACATCGAGTCAAAACAAACCAAATACGAACGGACAAAATTTTGTTCTTGTTCTGTCGTTTATATATCAAGTGCAAAAAAAAAAAATATCTTATTCTGTTGGTTTGCTTAGCAGACCAATCGAACACAAGCTACTAAATGAGCCGATCTCGAGCTGTCCACTGCGCTCAAATCTACCACTCTATTTTTCTCTAAGATGCATTAACTCATTATATATATATATATATATATATATAATATACATATGTTAGTGTATAAATAAATAATTAATATTTAGAGTGCAATATGTTTATTTAACAGAACACGTTGTGACCAATGGTCAGCCCGCGCACGTAGCTCCACCATAATTGAATTTCTTCACAACAAGTATTTATGTTAATTAATATTAAGTGCATATAAACATTATAATAAAAGTATGAATTTATATCTACCATTCTTCTTATTAAGTGCATATAAACATTATAATAAAAGTATGAATTTATATCTACCATTCTTCTTATATTCTCACTCTATGTTGTTGAGCTACTAGTATATAAGGAGTTCTCCAAAGTCACCACACTTATAAGCCCAATTTTTTTTTGTTTTGTTCTCTCTTGCATGTCTAATCACACCACAGAAAATTTGCCTATTTTTATGGCAAAATCTGTCAAAAAAGAAAAAAGAAAGAGACATCATTTGCTTAAGTTTGTAGTGGATTTTTGGCATATTTTCAACCACTACTAAAAGGTGCATTGAAAACCAATTTTAGTGGTCTTTTTTCCACCACAAGATTATCTACCTACACTATCACTATTTACTACCTAAACAACGCAAATCAATCCACCACAACTATCACTACAAACCAAAAGCTGTTTGACGTTTGTTGGCACCAAAAATTCCGGCCGCCTCACCGTCGACTAACCGCTACAAAAAATTTAGAAGTTGATGCCTCCCCGTATCACCCCGTAATTTCATCATTTTTTATGCATAAGCTTAGCCTTATAAGCCTAATCTATAACTCATCTCGTTCTCAGCAGTTAGAGCCCATAAATTGAAATAGTGCTGCTACAATTATCCACTCCAAGTACAACCTTTTTGGGGCATTTACATACCAGCCAATTCCTATGCATTTCTTATATTGCACATAAAATTTTATTTTCTTACATTTATACAATCCAAATCTTTATTGTCACATGAAAAATATCACCATTTTAACTTTTAAATGTGAAATAAATATTTTGACTCATAAGATCAGATGATATATTTGTAAAAATTAAATCTTAGGTATAAAATATATTATAGAGACACAAAAATTGATTGATTGGTGTGTAATTCCTTATTTTTAATTATTAATTATGTTGCAATGAAATAAAGTCAACAACACACACACACACACACACATATATATATCTAAATATTCTTTTTGAAAGGAATGACCATAGCCTATTATACGAGCATCCAACCATCCCTAATATGTCTAACAATTCGAGTATCATCTCTTTAAGACCAACAGTACCATATGGGATTCAAACTTCTGACCTGAGGAGTCTTATATCGTGGATGTCAACCAACAAATCATAGTGCAGAACACGTGCAAGCACTCGCGCGCGCGCGCACATACATAGATATATAATATAATTCAGATGCATTCCAACTTGATAGTAATATTCCTCCAACTAACCGGGCTTCACTGTCAAGCTAATTGAGACATTTAAGAAAAATATACATTTTGAGTTGCGTACTGTAGGCATTAGGCGACATGTCACTAGACTTTGTCGGTAGTACCTGCGGTTGTCCTTGAGCCGTACACAAATTTTTTTAATCCCGAAAATAAAGTTTTATGAAAGGTGGCAAAGCCGATAAGTCGACAAGCAACCAGAAATGTTCGTGGCCATTTCGTAATTTTAATTTTTCCATACTTTGATTGGTAAAGCACAAAATAAAGGATTAAAAAAGCATTGCTAATGCTACATAGACAATACTTGGAATCCAAGTTGTCTCCCACTAAAAAAGCTGGCTTTGGTATGGTAATTTCTGCGACTGTAGAGCCAAATGTTCCTATACACTGAACTTATTCATTGTATGGTGATTGATGCGATCATTTTCTATTGTAAAGTCATGAAGTCAAGGTACTATTTTCAAATTAACCAAATATGAGATAGTTAAAACACAATAACTTACTAGATGATTAGGTTAATTAATCTGATCGAATCAATCGACCAAACTAGTTCGGCCAGACAACTCAAAACACAACAAACTACTCTGCCAGTTTTCTCAACAAGCCAAAATGATTTTGTCATCTGTTGAGAAGTTGAAATGAATTTTAAGACATGAGTTGTACATTATGCTACTTATTTATGTACCTTAGTCATTTTTGTGTAGTGTATTTGACGTCGGGCAATGCTCATGCATTTCGTGGAATCGTGGAAGGGGCACGGGAAACGATAGACGAGAGACAGACCGAAACTGCCTTGTTTTTTTTATGCTTTATTTTATCTTCATTCATTCTTTTTTAAGTCATTTCATATACATGTGTTGTATCATGGTTTGGAAATTAGTATGGGCTTGAGTTTTTATCATCCGTGTCTCTTTTCTCCCCTCGAGGGTTGTATTCGAGGGTTCAAGTGATTCTTCGGCTGTATATCGCTCCTGAGATGATGATTACCTTCTCTATCCCCTTCCACATCCTCCCCATGCCGCTTTGGTCGCCCTTCATTGCTACAGCCACCCACGAGTAGTTGCACATTGCTATTTTCTCTATATTTTCCAATTCCAGCCTCCTGCCCTCGTTGTCATCACCCCGTATAGCCACATTCTCTGTCGTTGCCGCCGACATTCCCCCTCACTGCAACTCCTGACCTCTTTGTCATCACCCCGTATAGCCACATTGTCTGTCGTTGCCGCCGACATTCCCCCTCACTGCAACGACCCAAAAACAGTTGTTCCCTGTTGTATTTTTGTTGTTCTGACAGCCCAGTCATCTGTTTCTCTCATTTCAGCTTGTTACCATTGATGCAACTTCTCCTCTTTACTGTCTCCATCCTTCTTCTCATTCCAGCTTGTTGTCATTGTTGCCATTGCTGCAACTACAATTGCACCCCCCCCCCCCCAACAGGGAAC
>NW_018164502.1:587301-595673 GCF_001263595.1 Phalaenopsis equestris | reverse complement strand
CACACTCCCCCCCCCCCCCCCCCTGTGGTTACTAACACTCATATGTTGCTTCAATGCTTTCTAGCAATTAACATACTCTTTGCCACCTCTCTGGAGAACCAAACTTTCGTCGATCACCACCACCAACTAGAGAACCATCCTACTTTGAGTTTGTTATGTCGTGTTTGTTATTTTTTTCTATTTTCATTTGTGAGATTATATTTCCCTATTTGAAATTTAACAATAATATTTGATTTCCGTATTATTTTTTGGGTTAACTCCAATATTATTTTGTATTATGTAAGTCTAACCCTAGTCTTATCATAGGGTTTATATCATCCACCAAGACCTTACCCTACCACTGAACAGAATCCTTCCCTTTGCTGATTTTTTAGATGGGTCGCCCAAATATTTTTTTGCCCACCCTATGTCATCTTTATACATAAAATATCAGAGGTTTCAGGATCTTGAAGTAAAGGTGGATTTGTCATATTTTGATAGTCACTTGGATTCAGATGAGTTTATTGATTGGCTCTAAACCGTGAAACTTTTAGTTGTGTACCAGGACATTCCACCAGACAAAATGGTGAAACTAGCCATCATCAAGTTAAGGAAAAGTGCCTTATTTCGATAGGAAAATTTGAAGTGCCTACGCCAGCATAAGGGAAAAGAAAATATCACTACTCTGTTCAAAATGAAATGATAGATGTAGTGCTAGTACCTACTCACAAATTAAAGGTTGGATACGTTCATAAGTCCTCACCAGTTGCAACAACATCATCGAATGCCTGCCACACCTTATAAGAAAAATTCAACCCCAGAAACGAGCAACAAGAGTACACTTAAGGGAACACTCAAGCCCCCACCCGAGGAGAAACTAATTCGAAGCGGAGAACATGTGAAGCAAACCAATAATCCCAAATTTTTCCCAGCTAGAATATATGTCAAGTGCTACTATTTTAGAAACATTGCTTCCCAAATAAGGGTACAATATATTTCACTGATCAATGAGTTGTTGAAGAAATGAGAGATGACACGATAGATACTGAAGAATGTGAGGACTCAAAGGAGGAGTATCGGATCTCAACTAACAAAGAAGAAAAGCATGTACTTTAAGCGGAGCTCATGAGAGAGATCTCAATAAAGTTAGCAATGGTGGTCCAAGATGTTCCTAAGTTCGACAAACTGACACTATACACATAACAACCCAAGATAAAAGAATTATAGACATTTTAAATATATAGTCGACTTTCTGAGTTATCCTGGCTATGGGAGGTGCAACAAGAAAAGATGAGAATATTTTTCATTGCTTCAAAAAGATTATATCGAGTTATTCAGATATCAAATTCAGTTAAGCAGTAAATCCACTGATAGATGGCAAGACAAGAGGGATGAACTACTTTGTTGGAAATTGCCATTGGAGCTTGGTGGGAAAGAACTGCCTATAATAGGATCCAGATCCTGCCAAAGAAGAATAATAGGTCTCTCCTGAATAGATGCTACAGAGAGTTTCCCAATCTGTCATAGATTTCATTCTAAAGTTGAATCCTTCTTATATAATTTTTTTATGAAATATTCTCAGTGAAGCATGAGAAGTAAGAGAAGCAGTATACAAATCTAATGGCTCGAGACCTAATTCATGAAAATACTTATCTTTCTACAGTGCAACTCAGGTTGTGCAAAAAGAGAATAGATACTTATTCTATTAGAATGTGTTTTATAATGATAACGTCTACGTGATTGACGTATTGAAAATTTTTAATAGCTTCTCTACCTTCAACATGCCTGACCTCATGCCATATCAAGAGAAGTCAGAAGCTTCAACATATGAGATTGAAGTTCCTCCAACCCCAGTAGATTGACGTGGGGCGATGCTTTTGCTTTCCGCAGAATTGCGAAAGGGGCATGAAAGACAGAAGATGACCCAAAATAGTATTGTTTTCCTTTTTTATTCACTCTTTCTTATCATCGTTTATTCATTTTAGTCATTTCCTAAACTTGGGTTGCATCAGGGTTTGGAAGTTCGTTTTAGCATGAGCTTTTATAGCGATAGTCATTGTCGATCTCCCTTTGCGTCTTGTACCTGAGGATTCAAGTGGTGCTTTGGCAGTAGGTCACTCTTGAGGTAGAGATTATCTTCTGTATCGTCATTTGCATCCTCCCCACATCATTCTGATCGCCCTCAATTTATATAGCTACTCCCAAACAGTCGCACATTGTTTTATCCCTACAGTTTTCCAATAAAAAAAACATACTTTTAAACCAAGATGTCCAAAGGCTAGCTGAAATAGAGGCCGAAGATTGGTCGAGCGATCGACCAATGGTCAACCAAACCAAAGGCCAACCAACAAGAGGATGATCGACCAGATATTCAACAACCGCATGACATGAAACCTATCAATTAGGGGCTCGATTAAAAAGGTTCAGAGAAGTAATTATTTTTTCACAGTATTCATAGTTCTCTATAAATATAGGGCCATTAAATATAATAGGCTGTTGAAAACATATACAAAATTACTCAATTTCTCTTTGTACATTTTTCTCTCCTTTTCATGCTCCATTCCTTATATGTGATTCACGAATAAATTTGGGTTCTACAATATATAGATAAGTTTTAAAGATAGAAAAAAAAAATTATGAAAATTTTAAGAAATTTGGATTTTATCTTAATATAAATAATAATTTAAAACTTTATTTTAAGACATTGAATAATATTTTACTATTTTCATAAAAATACATCCTATAATTTTGATAAAAAAACTCAACTATTTTAAGCTTGTATATTATATGTTTAAATTTTTATCAACATTTTTTTCATGAAAAATTTTTCTGTTAGTCTAAAATGCATTTTAATTTCTTAAAATTAATTTGACAGCAAAAAAGACCATGATCACATTTAGGGGTGGAACCAGATTGTGTCTCGTTGAACAATTGCCACTTCTGAAATATAAGATTTCTCTATATAAATAGTATTATTTAATATATTTTTCTTATATAGTTTAGGCAATTAGTAATATTGCTCACTCCCGCTATTATTTTTTTCCCAAAACTAAAAAAATTAAATATTTTGTTATTTTCCTCGCCCTAAAAATGATGAAACATACCTTAATTTGTTTAATGTAAGATGTTAACAATTTATTTGATTCTTTCATTGCAATATTATGTAGGTAACTATATTTTTTCCACTCTTTTATTTGCTTCTCTTATGATCTAGTATTATTTAATAAATTTTCTCTTGTACTTATAAATCAAATACATGCAATGGCAAATATAATGGATTGTCTCCTAATCACATTTAATTTGTAATAATTACGTGGCATATCCTTCTATTTTACTCTTAAAAAATTTCATTTTCACACTCAATAAGTGAAAACAAAATCATCAGTGTGTTAAGCATAGTTCTCTTATGTAACTAACCAAATTAATTAGTCCTTCTTCGTCAAGGAAAAAGATTCAGAAGGCGACAGAAATGCTTAGTGATTAATTTACAGATTAAAAATACTCGTACATTCATTGCCACACAAATTACTATTTGGATACTTTGATAGAGAACGAATGTTTGTCTTCACTCACCTAAAGATTCCGCACGTAGACGTGCAGAAAGAGAGAAGTATGCATAAGAGACGCTAAATATTTTTAGATGAAAAGACAAAGACCATGATGTTCACCCCCACTTAAAACAGATCCATCAGCTGAATTTAAAATGTCAACGGTCCACCCACCATTGTAATTCAAATGGGTTGGAATATAATATATAAGAATTTAGATTGTCAAATTCGGCAACAATTTGACTCAAAATAATTCTTAGAAATATGCATAAGAAAGTCAGTATTTTAAAGTAAGATGCAACAGAGCCGTACTGTTTGGGGGGTAGATCTATGAGCACATACAACTCTATCGCTATCTTCCTAGGAATCTGAGCTTACACTGCAGAACAGTGAATAATGAGTCAGAGTTCCATACATAAGTTTGGTAAGCTGGAGTTGGATACTGCATGTTTTTCTTCGATAGCTCAGTAGAAAGTGCTCATTAATCATCCATTTGTAAATATGTGGTGGATAATGATTCTGCACAATATCCGGTGTGGGGCTACCTCAATTTTCGCTATGATGGGTAAGTGTTTAGAACCACATACTTAATTGTGGCATTTGTAAGTACATGAGTTTTATGGTTTTAAAAAAATGGCATGCGCAATGAAGCAGTGAGCATGCAAGTCTTGAGTGTTACGTATATAATTGTCCCTCTTTTTTTACATCATCATTAATTTGTGCTACATTAAATCTTAAAATTTTTGTTTGATTATTTTTGTTGCGAGCTGGAGAATTTATGGTGGCAGAGCGGTATATTAATGTCCAGATATTTTATGAAAATTTAACACACATGCAAATAAATGAAGAGCTGATGGAGAAAAAAAAAGAGTTTTGCGTGGAAAACCTAGAAGGGTAAAAATCACGTAATTAGGTAACAAGACTTTACCGACCCTTGACAAGCCAGAAACAATATTACATAAGTGGGGTTACAGATGTGACTTCAGCTAAAGAAATGGCAGAACACGTTAAGAGGTGGAGGCAATGACGATTGTTGTGAAGGAAAACAAATTGTAGACATTGTATGCTAGGAAATTTGATACCAGTATTGTTGGTAGCAGCGATGGCGGCGGTGTTGGTCAGACAACGGAGGTTTGGTGGTGGTTGCTTCCTGACGATAGCGATGGTAGAAGCCTAACAATGGCGATCTGGCGGTGGAAACAACTAAACGACGGTATTCTGATGGATGTGACACAAACAACATTTTGGTCCGAAGATAGAGGCAGTGGTGGTCGGGCAATGATGATTATGTGGTGCGGCATCGATGGAGACGAAGACGGCGAAAACCAGATAGCGGTGGTCTAACGACAGAGAACTACATGAATTTAACATATTTTCGACAGTTAACATCCATTAGTTAAAAAAAAAAATAAAGTGTTTTTGATGATTTTCCAACACGCTTTATCGATAGTTTCATTGACATAGCAAAAACACTTGTTGATAATTAGAAAACCAACGAAACTTCCAATGACTTATTTATCGACGGACTTTCGACAAGATAAAATCAGGGTTCAGAGACCCATCCATGGGAAGTCATAGAGTCCACTTACATGCGCTACAATAAAATTAGGGTTCGAGGCACCCTACTCGCGTTGTGGTCTAGGACGGTCATTGACACCAATTTCTCTAATGAATGACCGATGCAAATACTCCATTTTGAAGTTATGGGACAACATTTCACTCATATGGAGTCTCCCATAACTTTTGAATAGAAAAAAATCCTCCATCAGGCGCTCCCGACAAAAAATCCAAGTTTCGGGCTAGATCGACATATAGGAACGGGCTCTATGGGCCCACATTCCCAAAATACCTTTCCAGACCGTCGAGCCTAAGCCTCTGGAGGTCTAGCACTTAACTTTGGCATTTGAACAACTTTTCGGGCGCCTAGGTACTGAAACCAGGCACCTAGCACCCAGAATAGGCAAAAAATCGCATTATTTCTGAGAGCACGACGCTAGCCCAGGTGGCTCCTAGGCACCCAGACTGGCGCCTAGGTGCAACTAGGCACCATACCAGTTATTTGCACATGTATTGGCTGCAACAAGGCACCATATCAAACCAATCTCATATCCCCATTAGTTTAAATAAACGAGTCTAATACCGCAAGTAGTGCACCTATCCTGAGGGATAGATACATTACTTACTGGTGAATACTTGATTAAAAAAACTAAAGATTGTATGACATCTGTTTAAGTCTGTGAAACCATTTTATGTTGACCGACAAATTCTCCTATTTAATACGAAAAATTAAATAGGTCTTATATTAAGTTGGGTTTGGAAAAACTTCCTATAAGGGCAAGTCCCTATAGTTAATTACATCCTAGATAACCGAAGTCACCTAAGAAAACTCTTGATAAAAATCAAGGGATATTATCTTCAAAGAGGTCAAAGGATTAGTTTTTTTAAACGAGATCAGACAATGAGGTGTGGAAGTGGAATGACTCAAGTTTGGAACATTTTACTTTAGAATCCAAAGGAGGAAGAACTAGGGAGTGTCATAAATTCTAAGGAAAACCTCAGTGACTTCCCAAATCATCTTGTGGTTTTGCTTCAATTTTAGAGATTAGAATTATTGAATATTTTATCCTGTCAATTTTATTAATTAGGGCTTATATTCGTGTGAAACGATCACACGAATAGCTTGGAAGGAATAGCTTGGAAGACGAATAGCTTGGAAGATATGAGGATTTAGGTCGTGACAGGTGAAAACCTCAGAATCCTAAAGCAGGTTAGGGTTTAAATTGTATAGCACAACTATACAAAGGCCTAAAGATAAATTGAGGATTTATGTTCGCATAAGCAAAAAGCCTCAAATTTCTATGTATATGTTATTTAATTGTAAAGAATGGTTTAGCTGGTGAACATATATTTTGTTGTTGAAGATGACCGTACTGCCCACAATGCTAGCTCCAAGCTCCTCGTCGTAATAGGTTTAGGTTTTCTAATGTGTCAAGTCATGATGTCAAATTAAATGTCCTCATGGTTATGGTTCTTTAAATATTATGGGGCATATTAAAGTTGATTAAAGCGACACAGTTTATGATCCTACGGTTCCCTCTTTTTGGTACCACTATTTTCTTTCAGATTTACTTAGTCCAAATGAATTTACTAAAATCAACTCAATGAGTTCCATACTTTCATTTAGACTATGAGAAATCTTGTTAGCAACCGTAAGTTACCTCCTCCAAGAGATTCCCGATCATCTGATAGAGACGTCTTAATTTAGTTACAATTATTTTTTTGTGATGTTCCACACTTTCAATTTTGGAGCTCGATCGATCGGTCCGCCGTCATCGTCCCCAAAGCTTTTAGCCCGGGAATCTTCCACCTTCAAACCCTAATATCTCTCTCGATTCTCGACCAAATCAAGTTTGGTTTGTTCCTATCGACTCGTCTCAATGAGAAAAACATATTCATACAGCTAATTAACCCTTAAATTGATTCTATAAGCATGAAGAATTAAAATAAGCTCGTTTTAAGGTTAGCGTTCAATACCTTTGCCCAAGAGGTGTGGCCTCGATTGAGTGCTTCCAAAAACTTGCCTTAAACTCAAAGAGCTCCTAGATGAAGCCTCGAATAGTAGTGAAATGCCTAGATATGAAATTGATAAAGGCCGATTTAGGGGTTCGACTAAAGTCCACCCTAGGGTGGTCTGGTGATGGGGCTTTTGTAGGGGATCTTCCTCTCTCATTGTGGGGATGGTGTGGATGCAATTAATTTGGATTTGGTTGAGTATTTGGGGATGTCCTGTTTTGGCCTAGGGATTCAGCTCCAAAATTGAGCTTGAGTAGTGGATTTGAGTGGCTAAGGATGGTGGGATTGAACTCAAGAGGTCTTAAGGAAGCTCTTGAAGCAATTTGACAGAGTCTCCCCAAGAAAATTCAAGCTCTCTTAGTTTGGCCATGGAGGATGAGTTTAAATAGAGGGGGAAGGAGAGGCCACCAGGGGCAATTGGGGGGGGTCCTAAGTTGCTTATGTTGATGCCAACACGGTGCAAAAATTAATGTGCAAAAATCCACAAAAATCCAATCGGGATGAGATAGCTTGGATGGGTTTAATTTTGAGTTTTAGCCATGGGTGAGTACTTGAGCCTAGCTTTTTTGGCAGCCAAGGTAGCCAGCCGGCCAGGGAGAGGTCACCATCTCACTCAGGGAGGTCAGAGCTTGGGTTTGGTGAAGTCAATTGGGGTTGGCCATGTGTAAAGGTGTTGAATTAAAATAGGATGTGGGAAGATCTATTTTGGGTCAAATTGAGTCAAGTCATGGATTTGGGTTGGGTTTACCCACCAAGGTTGGCTTGGATGCTGAGGGAAATCAGATGGTTTAGCTTAATCATTGGTAAGGTCCATATCCAAGTGATTTGGTTAAGTATGGGGTTTAGATGATTCATGAGAGGGGTTAAATAAATCTTAAGGATATTTGAAAGTAGCTTGGCCTCTGTTGACCTCACTTTTGGTTGAGGTCTAGAAAACTTCTTTAGTAGCCTAGGTCTAGCCATAGGACTTTCCTATTGACTAGTCTTAGAAAATTAGAAAAGGTACCCCCACCATTAGAAATTCAAAACTCTTCTTTTTACTCAACTTGAAATTCCACATAATGATCTTAACCTCTAGCATTTAGTAGATAAGATCATTATAAGAGAATTCAAGAAGAATCCTATAGGATTACTTGGCTTTAGGATTGACCCAGGGGGTTGACTTGGAACTAGGGTACACCATATCTTCACAATACATTAATCCATGCTTCATTTAGAATGGATATTTATCCAATTCTATGTGGAATGCTTAACTTGGTCTTTTGCCCCTAG
>NW_018164502.1:576134-585076 GCF_001263595.1 Phalaenopsis equestris | reverse complement strand
AAAAACCGCAGCCGTTGCAAGCAGGGCCACCGTATCCATCGCCTGACTGGGAAGAGGAAATGGGGGAGGGGTGAGGGCCGAGGGGTGGAAAATGGGGATGGAGTCGGGATAGGAAAAGAGATTTATGGGGGTTGGGATCGGATCTGGTACGTTGGGACGGCGGAGAAGGGGAGATGACCCAATAACAGTAGATGATTGTGAGATGCATCGTGTACAGAAAAGCGCTAACGGTGATCCACAGGGTCCAAGTTACCGCACAGTGGTCTTTGCCTCCATTTTTAGTATGTTAAACCCTCTTGGGAATGTTTTGAACCCTAAAAATATTTTATGACATGGATACAATCTTCCATGATAATATTTTAAAAAAATAAAAAAAGTTTTAGAAGGAAATCCATCAAGTCAATAAAATTTGTAATTCTCAATTGAATAAAAACTTTTTTTTTTATTTTTTTATTGGAGAAGTCACTTATTAAAGTTTCACAATTTAAAAAATAAATAATATTAATATCACTAAATTTATCAAAAATTAAGGTATAAATTAGAAAATTTATTAAATATGAATTTAAAAAAAATGACTTCATTACCAATATTTTTGTAACGGCGTAAATACTTATCGTTCACTAAAGGTATTTTAATAAAAAAAATAGATTTATTTTAATTCTAATCTTTTGATAAAGAAATTTTATGTCATCTTCATCTTTAGATGATCATTCACACTTAGTGTTTGTTTTAATCATTTATAATTACAAGAAAAAGCTTTATGAAGTTTTTTCTTGGTTACAGTAGGCTTGACTACGTAAATCTTTTCAAAGATGATTGATATCCAAATTTTTCATAATAATTTCATATTTATTTGTAAATTCAGTAATGTAATTAAAAAGATAATTAGAACTATATCAACCCCAATGCTTAAAAGCTTCTTTTACATTCTATATTTTATTGCAAATGGAAACTAAAAGTTCTTCTTTAACACTGATGTTTGGAGCATCATGAACAATATTGACAAAATTAAAGTAACCACATCAATGATTCTTATACAAAAATCTATGCTTCGAAACATAAGATGTCCATAAAGATATAGGAATAGAGAATGATTAGAAGTTGAATTATCCAAAACTCTAAGGAAAAAATAAGTAGAAAATTTTACACAAGAAGCACTACACAAATCCCTCTAAAGAAAGACATATTATAAGATTATCAATTTGATTATTATATCATCTAAACTTATGAAAAATATCTTTTAATTTAAACATATAGGAATTCAGAATGCAATTATTAAAATACGTTAGCTCGAAAAGAAATGGTGGAAGATCATCTACCTTTTCACTTAACTCTAAATTTATAATTAAAGTGGACCCAATAGATGACAAAGATTATTAATTTAGCAGCAAAATAAACAATAGAATTTCAAAGATCATTTCTAATTGTGACGCTATGATTAACATGAATGAAAGTTTAAGGAAAAATAACTTAACAGAAGATGAAAAGATGAAATGTCCATGAATATATTGTGGTTTGACTTCTAAAGAAGTAAAAGAACAAACCTCAGAGCTAAATTTAACCCAAATATGCCAATTTTCAACAATATCAAAGTCATTCACAATTCATTCATTATTTAAAAGACTATATATATTAATAGAAAAATTATCAAAATTGAATAAAGATAGAGCTTAGTTTCAATAAGCTCATTCATTTGAGCACAATTATCATAAACGTTTTTTTTACAATCAGCAACATGGGTTTCATTGTTAAGCCACAAAAGTTTTAAGCAAGAATATTAAGATAAAACATACAAAATAAAAAGAGAAAGTAAAAAGAAAAAGAAAAATAAAATAACGCAAAAAATTACAAAATATAGCTTTTCCTTCTTTTTTGTCGAAAGGTATAGGAAAAAAGAGATGGAAATAACAATAAGAGCAACATTGAACATATTTAGAATAATATTACATGTCATAACTGTGAAACCCCTTAAATAAAATGAAGTTGAGATCTTAAATGTCGAGATGTCTTTTGGTGTAACAGTGAAATTTTGATAAAAACTCCATAGTTAAGTGTGCTCGTGATTGAACACTCCTAAAAAGGGTTACCTTCTGGGAAGTTACACCAACAAGGCAAAACTATGAGACCGTTAAACCAAAATGGTCATTAATTTGATGGGTGAGATTTTGAGCTGTCACAAATGGTATTAGGTTGTTACACGAACCAGAAGATGAGAGCAAAGTGTCGTGTATAACAAAGTTCTATGCCATGAGAGCCACCTCTTTGAACCCAAGATAGGACAAAACACTAAATGATGGGAGCCACCTCTTGAATTTGTAGAAACCACCTCTACAATTATATCTGCCTAGTGGATGATTCTGGCTAAGAAAATGTACGAGGACGTCAGCTACTTAAGTGAGAGAGATTGCTTAAGTAGAATAAAGTTGAACTCTTAAAAGTTGAGGCTCGTTTTGGTGTAACGATAAAATTTCTATAGAAACTCCAAAGTTAAGTTTGCTTATGGTAGAGCATTCATAGGATGGGTGACCTTATGAAAAGTTACAGTAGCAGGCAAAACTATGAGGCCATTAGGCTAATGATGACAATATCTTTATGGGTGATGGTTCGGGCTATCACAATCACACTAGGAATACTTTCAATAGTAACATTCTAAGCATGATATTACATCAGTATTAATTGAATAAAAAACAAGAGGTAAAGCAGAACTTTTATTTATAATTGGTAAAACATAAAATTTATTTTGTAAATTCCTATAATATATATTATCTTGATTTAACACAATAACACCAAAAGAATTAACGTCAAGGTCAATAATAATATTAGAATAAGCATTAGATTCAATAGACTAAACACCAGCTTCTCTCTAGCAATGTTAATACTACTTAATGAAACTTCAAAAGATTTATTTAACTCTACAACAGAGGAAGTAATGTTATTACTAACAGTAAAAACCCTAACAAGAATAGAAGGTTTACTCTTACTTCTTTGATTTGATTATTACAATACATAATATTGCTTCTTTCTCTGACAATAGAAGCAATAATAATACATTGAACATTCACAATGTTACGACAATATTGAGGATCGTGAGCAAAAGTACAACAAGTCTTATAAGAAGTTGGTTTTTATTCCTAAACCACGGGTTATTAAATTCATGTCTTTTAATATTAAATGAATGAATCTAGAAAGAGGATAGTTGATATTTATATATATGTTAACTCTACCAAAAGAAAGTAGAAAAAATTTGATTGATATTTATATATATTTTAACTCTACCAAAAGAAAGTAGAAAAAATTTGGAAGTTAAAAAGTCAACGGCCAATGGAACGCTGATTTGACTTGCAATATTAGAAATACCAGACTCATTCCAATAAAACAAAGACAATTTAAGAAGCTTGATTCAAATTGGCATTTATTTGAAATCTTCTTCACATGTTTTAAATCATGTGACAATTTTTTTTAATTGAATGTTTTATCATTGATAGAGCACAACCAACCCATAAAAACTATATCTAAATCCTCAACACAATAAAAATAGACAAAAAGAAATCTTCAAATGGAGATTAAAGTTCTGCATATCATTTCAATTTTCATATTATAGTAATAGCTTTGTTGCAAATTATTGTAGAAACAACGGTTGCCAATAACATACCTAACTAGAGCCAGAGTATATTTTTTGAGCAAACAAAAACTTCTTGATCTGAAAAAAAAAACGATCTGACAAAACCCGAAACACATGACAAATTAAAATTAGAAGAATTAGTAAGACTATAAGAGATAGAACTCTTCCAATTAAGAATAGAGCTAGGGCCAAGAAAAGGCTAAGAAAAATATGAAATAAGAGGTGGGAAATAATCCATAAGAAGAAAATAAAAGCAAAATCCCTTGAACAAGCAAGAAAGACATGAATAGAAGAAAAAAGGAAAAATAAATAAGGGTTTCCCCAAGAGATAAGGAAAATGAAAAGGAAACCACAAAACCCTAGAGGAGATCCGAGAATCACCTCTAAGTGTCACTTCTGCCTCTCAAAACTTTGGCGGGGCCCTTTTCCTCCTCTCAATGGCATCAACTGTTGAAAAACGAATTGAGCTCCAATTTTGCTTATTATACTGCATGATGTGGGGTCAGCTACCCAATTTGTTTTTACCTTGAGGTGTCACACGTGCCTAAACATCTTCCTCATGAAATTGCATGTCATTCTAATGAATCCAATATTATCCCATTCTAAAATCATTAAAGCAAACAATATACTATTAAAAAAATAATATAGGCATTTACATACATAACTCAAAATTCTTACATATTTACATACAAGTCTAACGCTTTAACTTTCATTATTTGTATCACGACACTTGTGTATTTAATTTCACCTAAAAAATATTGTTATTATTAAATTTTTAAAAAATGAAACACACATTTTCATTTTAAATATATGACATCAAATTATTACAAGATGAATACGAAAATATATAAGACCTGCGTGGTATGTATTACAATCAACTAAAATAGTATGGGTCATTCGATAGAGAGGTTTAAGGCTTTGACCAAGATAATTAAAATATCAATCTCAAATCATAAATAGTCTTGCTTTTTGCAGGAGTATAGCTTTGATTTTTACTGCTATTATGCAATCACATTTGCTTGATCATCATCTCTTAATCATCATCACATGATCGTCCTCTCCTAATCATTATTGTATAACCATGATTATCTGATTATCATCTCCAATTTGTCACCATTACTCTCCTTAATATTTTTACAATCACAAGAGATCAAATAAGTATTTTTGAATTTCATAATCCTGTATTCTTCGATTGTAGAAAATAATACGCTTTTGTAAACTCAAATACATAATGGATTATTATAACTGTTGTAAGTTTGGTGATTTTTCTTTCCTTTTCAAGTTTTTCAACTAAAGTTATATTGTTTATTATAAAACTTTATTTCATAGATTAGATTTCATACAAATTTAAGATGCCAAATATTCACTCTATTATCTTGGATACTATATTGCAATAAGGTGAATTTCACTTTAAGTTTGCCCATGACCTTGCAAACTCAACCCCTAACCATGAAGCTTCTTACAAGCTTGAAGACCCCACTGGCTCTGCCCATCTCCACAATCTAGATAACCATGTTCCCTACAACTCCATGGACTCATAAAACCGCTCAAATCTATAACCTTAATAGGTCCATTGACACTTTATAACCTCTCAACCTCATCGTTAGGAGGTGTTTAGTGCATTGTAACTTATTTATTTTGAAAAATTATGGCAATATTTTATGAAAAATCACACTAAGATGCACTTTTATAAAAAATTATTTCTTATTTTTTAATTCTCTAAAGAACGATAGTCAAATTATACTATGGTTGATGTCTCAAAAGCAAGGTAGTAAGAAAAGGCCCCAAATAAACCTTAATGTTCTCCATATGTTGTATACTTCAAATTGATTTTAATTTTTTTAATATTCGAAAATAAATCATATCAAATGAATTAGTTAAATTTATAATGAAAAAAAAAATCAACTTTTTAGGGTTTCTTTTTCCAAGTTTTTTAATTTCATAATTAGGAGTTCTTCTACTCTAGAAAATTCACTTAAATTTATAAATAAAGTAATGATATTTTATGGGTCATAAAACTCACATTCTCTTTTCTATACTTTGAATTTAGTGGACTTGAAATACTATAGCCCTTAAATATTTCACCTAAAACTAGAATTTAAGAGAAAATCTAAAGGCATGATCATTTCATCAACGTTGTCGCTCAACCCTCATCATCTCACTGTCGTTGATTGATCATTATTAGTTGGTCAGCCTCATCTGGCAATCATTATCTGATTGGCATGCCCAATTTCCATGTCTTAATTATCAATGATCGATCAATACCATATAATCGTCTTTGTCTAACTCACAATATCTTATTGCTATCATCACATTTCAAAACTCGTCCAACAATATCAATTATAAACACATGAGACTAAGTTGTTTATTAAATAATTACATTACCTATCTTACTGTCTTATCCACATCTCATCTGTATTTAAAAAATGTATTAATTTTTTTTTTTTGAAAAAAATAAATAAAATAGGTAAAATACACATTAAATAAATATATTTTTAAAAATAAACTAAAAAAAAGAAAAATTATCCCAAACAATAACCACGCACATGATTCATTACTCATCTTTTGTCCGTTATTGTTTGCTTCCACAAAAATAATATATTTTATTTTATAACTTATGGTAGGTTGATAAATTTTCTTCAATTCATATTATTTCAACGGGCCTTTTTTGTTTTTATTTTTCACTTTGTCCCTATTAGTTCGGTAGCCGGCCGCTCATTCATCATGCCTATCTACTAATTATTAGCATTTAAGTACATCCATTTAAGCTATATTATATAAACACCTATTTGCTATATATATATATATATATATATATAGAAGCAATAACTTACCATATGACAAATAGTAAGGAAAAAAAATATATGTATGGTTGAATGAGGTTTGATCGAATCCATACTAACAGTCAAATACGAATAACCAAAGCACCAATAGTTGAGTATGAGTCGAGTATTAGCTAATGAGTAGGGCTTTTAAAGAAGTTTGTTGTTTGCAAACAACTTATGTTCGACTTGCTAAATAGCTTAAGTTTGATTTTTTTTAAAAGTTAATAAGTCGAACACGCACAAACTTATTCAAGCTCGATTTTTTTTTTTTTACTTGAATTAATTAAATAATAAATAAATTATATATAAATAGTTAAAATATTGATATCTTTGATATGATACTAAATATTTGATTTGTAAAAATGAAAAAAAAAGAATTTAGGGCCTAGATATGTAAATACTTAAGAATTTTGTGAAATGTATAGAGATTAAAATAATTGAAACAAAATGAATAATGTTATCATTTTGGCTTTTTATAACTTTACAATGTTCAAAATTTTAATATTATATGTGTCATCATATTTTTTGAGAAAAGATGAGCGGTGCACCAAGGTTTATTCTAAAGATAAGTGACAGCTCGAGAAGCCAAAACCAACAAAAACAAAACTAGAATTACTTCATGAAAATAACAAAAAATCTTAAACCCAACTAACACCCAGAAATGGCTGATACAAACTCAAGATAAACAAAGAAAAGAAAAAAAAATACATTTATACAAAAAGAAGCCCAAAGAGCACTGCTTCGATAAGAACAAGAAGTAACAAAAACTAATCTGAAAGACACCAACCAATGACAAAATGACCACAATAGCAGAGGAAGAACAAAATCTAACAATAACTAAAGAGGTAGACTAACAAGAAACATAATAGCTAATTCTAGCATCTATAGAAAAGAAAGAATGATAGAAGAAGGAATATCAACCCAACATTAGAAAACAAAACAAACAAAATCATAGCAGAGAGAAAAAGATATCACATTAGAAAAATCCTAATCAAAGTTTCAAATGACAAAAGATTATTCTTCATCAACATTACCATCAAAAGTTCCAAATAACATCTCTTATCAACAAAAGTAACAAACAACTCTAAAAAAGTTTCAACAGAGAACATCAATAGAACTAAGGAAAGTCAAAAATCAACTTAAAAAAAGATTAATTTTCATTCCAAAATTAATGAATATCAAAACAAATATATATTCAAAAAAATATTGAATATTAATGAATATTTGAAAATTAACATAGTAAATACTAATTTGAAGATAAATGACAAATTTCAAGAGAAGAATCTCTAACAACAACAAACACAAAAAAATCTATATAACTTATAAAATTTTTTAAAATTCAAGGGAAAAGACTTTGAATTTCTATTTAATGTTTTTTTCCTTAACCATCTAATGAATACTTTATGAAATAATCTAAATTAGAGTGAAGTGAAATCTAAAAATTCTACAATTCCTTTAAGACCAAATAGTAAGCAATAATTTGAATAGTTAGAAGATGAAATCTCTTATAAATTTTACAAAAAAATAACATCAAAACGATATAAAACATGAAATTTATTAAGATGAACAATAAAGAAGCGAACCTAAAAAATATATTTATTGAGAAGATAATCAGATAGAGGACATTCAAAAAATAAATGATTAAGAGTTTCAGCCTTAGTGGAACAAATAACAAAGATAAAATTAACATTAATTTCTTTAAGAGAAAAAATGACACAAATTTGAAGCCCACTATGGATAATTTTTCAAAAATGCTAAGTAAACTTTAAAGAGTACCTTTGAACCAAATGAACTTATATCAATCAACACAAAATAAATGCTTATGAAGATAGAAATAAACATTCTTATGAGAGTAACTATTTTGATTATTCTAAAGACAAGTAAAATCATTTATAAAATAAATTTTGTAAATATCCTAATACAAAAATCAGCAGTTCTATAAGAAGATCCATACATTATTAGAAATAATCTCACAAAAGTTAATATTATGAGGAAAATCAATCCTAACAACAACATTATTACCAATTTTCTCATGAAGGGAAGACCCATAAAACCAAAGGTTAATATATATATATATATATATATATAATTGTTATTTGAAACATGAAAAGATAAAAAGCATTTGATTTTCAAAATTAATTTTATAAAATCTTTTCAAAAAGATGTATATGAATGATATTTGCGTCGAATAAAACCATAATGATTCATGCACTAGTTGCAAAGTAAAGAGCAAGAATTATAAAATTTTCAATTTTCAATAAATTTAGATTTGCACATCACGTTAATGTTATCCAAAGAAGATAAACCAAGACTAGGGCTGTCAAAGCGGCTGTTGTTCCCGAACAGTTCGTGTTCGGCTCGTAAAAAAGCTCGTGTTCGGCTCGTTCACTAAGTTAACGAGCCGAACGCAAACAAAGATTTGTTCATTCATGTTCAGTTCGTTTGGGCTCGAAATACTACTCACATTATATATATATATATATATATATATATAT
>NW_018164502.1:507501-570470 GCF_001263595.1 Phalaenopsis equestris | reverse complement strand
ACGCTCTTTCATCTAAACTATGAAAATTATGGGGTCAGTTTGACTTCATCTTTTTCAAAAATAAATTTTTAAAAAAAAAAAAAAAAAAAAAAAAAAAGAGATTAGCCAACATAAATTAAATGAGCAATATTCTCATCATTAATATCAACAACCTGATGAGGAACGTAGGTCCAAAAGTCATGGCGTCGCCTTATTCGGAATTTGACCAAAGAAGACATTGCAGTGGGAACAAAGTTCGGCAAGGGTGCTCATCAAAATTTTCCTCTTTCTGTTCATCGCAAAAGAGTGGAGAGGAAGCCTGAGGTCTTCTTTGAAAGCACCTTTTCATTGAGGGAAGTTCGTTTAAAGGTAACTTCTCAAAAAAAATTGCTATAAATTATGGTTGATTAAACAAAATCCTGTTTGAAAACTACATTTTTTACATGCCTTTCAACACTATGACTTAAAAAAAAAGAAAAAGAAAAAAAAAAAAAAAAAAACTACCAATATGCCCCTGAAGTTAACATCCAAGGACTTACATACCAGGACATGTAGAAGGCATCATCTTCCTGGGCGCATCTTATTTTCTAGCGGGTAGAGTGGAGAGCTCCCAAATCTTCTCCCGTTCAGTCGCAAAAGGCATCATCTTTCTGCTCGTTGGGTTGGTGCAATGAGAAGGCGAAGGTGGAAGATAAGTGAAGTTATTTGACCGTGTGCGATAAAGAAGATGCATTCTCCAATGCACGAGCTGCTTTTTCGTGTGCCGAGCTTTTTCCATGAAATGTGGCGTGCATGGAACCTGGCCGAACGACAATCTTTGGGCACCATCAGAGCTTTTTCAGCGATTAAAATGGTGTCGGGAGAGGCCGCAGAGGATATTTTGGACATTTTTTTAACTGTTTTGTGAAACATAACGGTTGCGTAACTAGCCGTCAATCTGGACGCGTAACCTAAAAAACGGGTCTTTCCAACCTTTTCCCCAAAAAAATGTCTCTCCACCCCGCCCATGAGTGTTCCATGCCCGACCCGACGATGAGGCGGTGATGGTAATCCAAACTCAACTCGGAGTCTCGAGACTCATCGGCTCCTCCGTTTCCCAACTCCCAAGCGGACCCAGCGGTTTACCTTGCTTCCTCAGGGGTCGAGGGGTTCTAGCGGGCTTCATAGAGCTTCGCCATCGCGTCGGCGGTGACTGTGGGCACGGTCTTCGACTCTTTTTCTTCCCGTTTGTATCTGGTTTGGCTTTTGCTGCCTTCATTGCATAACGAACAATCATAATGGGAGAACTCGAGAGCAAACGCGGAAGCGCCTCGAGCGAAATTCGAGAGCGGGTCTTCTCACGCCTCAGACCCTACTGCATGGAGCTCCTTGAACTCACTCAAAACCCTAGGAAGAATTCATCCTTTCTCGTCGAGATGACGGACTTCATTCGCTGGGCTCCCGCGGCTGACCTTCAGCCTTTCCTCGAGTTAAGCTCTTCTCTTTAATATTGCTATTTTGTTTTCCGGCTACCGTTTTTTGGTTTTTTGATGATTGGTAAGATGAAAAGTTATTGAAATCCTTCGCATTTGATGTTCAGTTATACCTTGCTCCCTCTCCTGCTTGTGCTGGACATGGCCGTTCAGTGCAGGTCTGGGAAGAATGGCAATTCAAGTGGCTGCCATGCTACACCCGATTCCCATTTTGGTGTTCACCTGATTAGTGATTCTGTGGCTGAAGGCACGTTGAGGTGTCTGGAGGAACTTCTTAGGAAATGTCATTTAGGATCTGTGAATCAGGTCAGTTATCTATTTACAATGCTTTGATTTATTTTGGGCTTTAATTCGAGTTGGAATTGTTGGAGATCATGACTAGTATTGATGGTGGTATATAAAATCTTTTAACTTTTGTAATTAACTTGGAAACTATGAGATGTAGCTCGTTAGTTCTGATTAGGAAAATAGTCTCTCAGATGCTGTCACATTTAAGCGTGTTAGATAAGATTCTTTTGCTAGTAAAGGGAGACAAATGAATGCCATGTGGGTGCTTAATAGTTGTTGATTTTCCTTCAGTACTGCCAATTTACGAGAGGGAATTCGAATGTGAGTATTGTTGCTGTTTCACTGAGCAAAATAAACTAGCGAGGGCACAAATGCTTTCTATTTGCTGAGGTGTGCAGCTTAGAGGTACCGTTCAATGAAGTTAGCTTTTTATTTAATGTTTGTTTGAGACATGAATATGTTCATATAACTTATGGATGCACAAATGAATAAGAATGGGAATATTTCATTGTGAAAGGCCCAAATGAACTCTTTTTTTCAATTGTCAACAATATTAATCATGTTAACCTAAAAGTATTAAATTACGTGGACATTTATGATAAAAAAATAAATAAGCATAAGCCCAATGAAAAGAATGCTTAGCTACATATATCCTTAGATCAAATTTTTGGAGTGCAAGTTGAGAAGAACAATAAAAAAGTTTGATTTTTCTTCTTAGAAAACTAACACACCAAGGAAAAGATCGTACTTTTCCTCTTATGAGACCATAAAGAGCTTAAGCTGACAACTCTTCTTCCTTTCAAAAAATCTCCGATCCTTTAAAAAATATTGTACAAAGAGCTGCACATGTATTTGTTAATGGTGAATGCACATGACACGACACATTTTAAAATTTGCATAAAACATTAAAAAATATGAATGATTAATCAACAATTTAACAATATAAGAGATCAAAATGTAAAATTCGATTATGGTAGCCTACTTGAAAATCAAGGAAGGACAATACACAACAACAACAAAACTTTAATCCCACTACGTGGGGTCAGCTACATGAATCCTTTTTTTCCATTGCGTCCTATTTAGGGTCATATTTTCATTTAGTTCTAATAAATTAAGATCATTTTTTATACACTAAGCCCAAGTCTTCCTAGATCCACCTCTGACTTTCTTAACATAAGTCGAATCTAAAACATCTACTCTTCTAATAGGATTATCAGTCGACGCTTAATGTGACCAAACCATCTAAGACGACTTTCTCTAATTTAGTCCGTCACAGGAGCTACACTAACCCTATCAATGAAAGATAATAAACTAAAAAATTAAAATTGTCATGGCAATTATAACAATTAGATTTGCAAATAAAGCTTTTATCGTTTATAATTTTAACAATACATAATATTACGTGTAAATGCTAAATATTCAATGCAGTGTGGCTTTCCATGAGATGATAGTTCTATAAATTAAACAAATTAATTAATCATAATCATACAGTTTAAAATAATGATATATTAACATAATATTGATAACATGAAATTAGATCAAGCAAAATTAATCATAACTAAAAAAAAATCTTAATTCAACAAGGTAAAAAATGAATGCGATGACACGAAGGAAAGGGCAAAATAATTACTTTGCTAGAAAAGGGAGTCCATTGGCATCTTTGCAAGATGTTGAATAACATCTAAGATGAGGGATAAGAAAAAGTGTGCTCCTTGTTGGCCACAGATATTCTTTGACATACTTGTTTTGCGTGCTTCAAAAGTTCATTTTGCTGCATCTTCTAGATCTTTCACTCGTTGCTTTTAGATGTCAGAGACATATAGCTCTTCTAGGTTATGTTTTTGGCAAATTTTTTAGACGATGATGACAAGTTTTGAATTGATGGCGGCAATTATTCTTTTATGATTAACGACTCATCTATTTTAAATAATGATAGACTCCCTTATTCATGTTGCTTGCTTTTTTGTAGAATGCTAAAGATCTTATTGAGTGAATAAGCACAATTAGCATGAGCTGTTAGACGAGATAAAACGAACCCAAATATATTTTTAAAAAATCTTTAAACAAAAGCCAAGGTCAAATAAGTTTAAAATAAATCAATAAATTAGAAAAAGTGAAAAATAGAAAGTAGAAAAGTAAATAAAAAAAATAGCATTTGATGTGCGCCATATGTTCTAATGGACTCATTGCTCACATGATACACATTATTTAGTTTCATTGTACCTTGCTATACTAACAATACAAAAGAAGCATTTTGCCACACCATAAGTTACATTATGCGCTATTTTATTCTATTGATATGCATGCCACACATCTTTTATTTTTACATGATCTTTTAAAGTGATTGGTCCTTGCTCTTGATGAATAGGGAAGCCTACATCTGGGTCATTTTGTGCTAACTTATGGTAAGACTTGGGGAGGAAAATTATAAGATTGCCCTTTTTATGTGGTACAATTCATAAAACATCCTCATCATGGTATCAAATCCTAAAGTCCTCCATATTATTAAAGAATAAAATCGATAATCTTCCATGCTTCAATCCCCCAAAGCCTTCATCGATAACTAAACAAATCATTCTAGTTGAAAACATTCTTTGAATTTGAGAACATAAAACACATTTGTAAGCTTGTTAGCTACAGTGTGCTATGTCCAAATTTTAAGATTTTAAATGTCTCCTTCAGTTTTCTCTTTGATGAAGTGATATCAAAGTTTTTAATATATTGGTACTCTCGTATTATATATGGTCTTTAGTTGAGACTCACTCCACATAAAGGAATCAATGCATTTCAACTCTAAACCAATGTTTCATTGGACTGACTTGATTCATGTTAATGCCATGTTCGAGTAGTCATTTTCTAGAGAACTGATACTATACGAGCATAATCACTTGACTAATGATTTTAGAGTTGACAATTTAAATTCTTTGCCCCTAAGAGATGGAGGTATTTCTTGCTGCATTTCTGTAAAGCCTTTGTAGCTTTACCTATCTTCTTTGTCATTAAATAAGCTCCTC
Organism: Phalaenopsis equestris; assembly: GCF_001263595.1. NCBI lineage: Eukaryota > Viridiplantae > Streptophyta > Magnoliopsida > Asparagales > Orchidaceae > Phalaenopsis > Phalaenopsis equestris. Next base: position 565,717 of record NW_018164502.1, on the reverse strand, counting down.
TAAATGAATATAAACCTCAGCTCCTCTATAATCTATGAAGCATTACTATATGTATATTCAATTTTATCTTGATAAAGAAAACCTAGTCACTAACTTGCTCAATTGGAAGTTTTTTCTCGACACAATAAGCTGTCAATTGAACCGAATAATTATCATATTGCAGCGGCCGAACTAATTGATAGAGGCAAGTAGAAGACTGATCTTTGGCCGAGTGAATCCAAGTAAATGGAGCAACATTAATTTCAACGTATACGACATAAACGCATCCAAATTTTAAATTTGAGCATGCATGTTGAACTAAGGAGACCTAATTGGGTTTCGCTATATGAGGCTTATCATTGTAGATATGTCGTTTATATAGAAGCTTGCATAATGTACCAAGAATTAAATATCAATTTTGGTGGACAGAACTAAAGAGGTATGTGGTCAACATTTATGGGTATGCGTTTAACTTGTGGAGTGGTGAAAGCCGATCATCAGAGATTTGCAAGCCTTGCCTTTATCAACTTCTAAATGAGAGTATGTTTACTCATATCGTTATACTTTCATGACACAGTATTGGTACTTGTTGATTGACTAATGAAGAGTGCATATTTCCTGCCTACACAATAAGTCTCGACTATAGATCAACTAACTCAATGATTGGGGACAATTTTTTGATTGCACAAAATACTTGGATCAATACTATTTTGCTAGAATAGTTGATTCATATCTAAATTATGAAATAGAATCCTAGTGTGATGGACTTTGTGTTGCTTTCAATACAATCATCCATTTGCGGATCAATTGATAGTTTGAACAAATGATCTAAACTCTATAAGACTACTGACTGTGTATTCTTTATTTTGGTGGTAATTGGGAGTTACATTTCTAATAGTGTGGTAATTTTGAGTTCCATTTCTAATCGAGTTTGCCATCAAGGAACAACATTCATAAACACATTGAAAAGGCTTATTTTGAAGCATTGTATGGATATAAATGCTAATCATCTCTCTATTGGTATGACAAGGGAACTATGATGAAATCACAAATGGTACATTTGGCCGCCATAAAAAAGAGGTTGTTCTATGACTCCGAAGTAACTCAAAATAGATAATGAAAACATGATGATTTGAAGCACGAGGATGATCACTTTAATGTAGCAACTGAGTGTTTCTTAGGCCATCCCCTTGAGAGGTGTCAAATATTTGTCAGGAGTAGGGAAGCTTAATTCATGTTATATTAGGCTAGTCAAAACAAAAGACCAAGTAGGGCTGATAGGTTATCGAGTGATCCTACCATCTAGCTAGTCTTGCACTCATTATTTTTCATATCTCTATCCATAAGTGTATTGTGCTTGGCTATGCATGAGGTTTACTCTGATCTAGAAAAGATACAAGTGCAATTGAATTGATTCATGAGGATTTCTTCGAACAGATTGTAGCACTCAACAACTAAAAGTTTGTATATTGAACTCGACATGAACACAACTTTTGCTCGACACTAGAAATCCAAGTTGCGTCCCATCGTGAGTGACTAAAAAAAATTGGTCTGGTTTGGGTCAAATTTGGCTCAACCCAATATGAATGACTTATTTATTTGATTATTTTAATAAAATCTCAGATTTAATTATTTTTTATTTTTATTTTTTAAAGTTTCATGTCAAAAGTAATTTTGTCCATTTTAGTTTGAGTTGACACTAATCAATTATGATTTAAGTATTTCTTATGTTGTGCCAGCTTGGATTCAGGTTTGGTTTAACCAAGTTAAGTTTGAGATTTTTAACTTATTTAATTAATATGTCATGTTCAGATTGACTATATTTGTGTTGGGTCTTTTTTTGGGTCGGATTGAATTGACCTGTGGGCTTGAATTGATACCCTTACCAACAACAAAAGCAGTTCTGTGGTAAGAAGATTTAGATGGTCAACATCTTCTTGAGGAATCAAATGAAGTTTGAAGCACTGTGGGAAGTTGAAGTTGATTAAGGAATAAAGAGCAAATACCTTTTCTCTTTGATGACAGATGCATACATTTTGTGGTTTAAATTTCTTTTTAAGATAGAATGTAAACTTAAAATTTTGATATTTAGATTCCTTTTTCTTTTTGGATGTGTGTTTATCATTTGAGCATAATTTTATATAGACTATATTTGTGAACGTAGATGTAATTGCTGGGAGCAACCGGTAGAAGTGGGAGCGTGTAACTAAGCATAACTGTGAACATATGACTAAATGAAATTATGAGAGTGAAGATCAATATCCAATGCTATTTTTTATGCTTTTGGTCTGGTCAGTGTGTTCACTGTGATTCCCTAATTGTTCGTCCATTCGAGTAGATATGCTTTGTGGATATTTGGAAAGTAGCTTCCAGAGTGTTGCTTTGTGTAAATGTGATTAAGAAGGTATCTTTTGTTGTCCGAGGGAGGTAGATGGGCACCATTTTGGTGACCAATAACCTTGGGTTTCCCTTTACAATCATTATTTAAGAGGCTAGATTAAATGCTGTTGTTGCTATAGTAATTCAAAAAGAGTAATTAAAGCTAATCTTTCCTTCCTTTTTGCTGAAATGGCTTGCTGTGAGCACTGTTCAACAAAGTTAGCTACCCAATAGAACTACCCAATAGAACTGGAGCTCAGTGATTGTTACTCTTTGTATCTGCATAGAGGTGGGAGATCTTAATCATTGAGTGTAGCATTTTTCTTTTATATTTTGTTGGATGAATCATATTGTTCTTTTACTTTTGTTTGTAGTATGAGAATAATGGCTTGAATATCTTATTCTTTCTTATGAACACATCTATGATTGTAAATTAAGACGAGTAAATGCTAAATACCTATGTTTGAGAAATTTGAAACAGTTTAGAGTATGTGAAATAGATGGTGTGCTTAGTGGTGTTGATATTGAGCTAAGCATACTGTTTTGCATTCCTGATTGAGTTGACGGCTTTGAGCAAAAATACTCTCATAGGTTTTAGTTTATCAACTTGGCGAGGATGAAATTCTGTTAAGAGGAGATTGATGGATCTCGGGGGGTCTCGGCCTTATAGTGAAGAACCATTAAATTCCGACGTTGACCATAGAATGCAACACCTAACCTTGCGTGATAACGTGAGCTAGCTTTGGGCCTATGATTACTTGAATTGATAATGATGTGTATGAATTGGTTGCATACCTATGTTTATGAATAATAAGGGGTTTTTGTTTTTGTTTTGTATTTATTGACGTAATTGACATGGACTAGAACTAGTCTTTGTGATGTAGTATAACTCATCAAATCTTAGTTGTACATGCTGAGCTATTCGTGTTTTTAAAACTTTAATGTGCTAAGAATTTTCGCCCTAGTTTTTCTCACTCAGTTATTTATCTTTGGGTAACAGGTTGAGTCATTGACATAGGTTGGGGATGGTAAGTAGTAAGGAAATCCAGCCAAAGTCTAACTGAGCGAGTTAGAATTTTTGTTTATTTCTTTTTCGTCTATGGTTGTAAGTACTGACGTTATAAAAGTTAAATTTAAACTCCTTAGTATACATAATGTTTGATCTAATAGTGCCAAGTCAATCTTGTTAATTTGTGACCGTTGGGATGTGTGTTCTGCTTGGATTGTTGTGTATTGATTTGACCAGTACCTGATTATTGCGCAAGGCATAATGGACTACATGGTTTAGACGAGTTCAACTGAACGTCTGGTTGTGACAATGGCCACTGCTCCTAAATTTAACGCGTGTTTAATTAATATTAAAAAAAAGGATGAGTTTTAGAAGCTCCACTTGTTAATTATCCTATCACACTGAATTACTACCTAAAATTCTAAGCTATCAGCAAAACCTTAACCACGATTTATAAAGGTTTGCTATTTTCTTTAAGTACAAATGAGCAGGCTAAGTAGCGGGATTTCTTGCTTCTTGTTCATGATGAAATGTTGTCTAAGAAAATTCTGCTTTCACTTTGGTATTTCAGATGATTCTGGTGCTAAAAAAAATAACTTATGGGGCCTTGCTTTCACCATCCGCAGCATCTGAAGAATTTCGTGAAGGAATAATAAAATGCTTAAAAGCTATGCTTCTCAGGCTACAACCTTGCTCCGTCGGATTATGCCCATGCAAGGAAATTTTTATTTCTCCCTTGCTGGCTGCCACAATTGAACACCATTTACCCAAGTCATCGTATTATGAAGAACCAGAAGAATGCTTGCTATCATTTCTTCAATCTAAGGATGCTTCTGCTGCTGTAGGTCACTGGCTATTACTACTTCTCCAGGTAAGGAAAACAAGGGCCTTCTGAATATCCTTTGAACTCACCATGGTGTGTTAGCTTTCAGGTTGGCAATATTGTTAATGCTCTAGCATATTTAACTCTCTGGTTAATTGACTCTTTGCCTTTTTATTTACTTATTAGTTGTAAATATACAAACCGGAAGTCTTCAATCTTATTTATGTATTGATGATCTCTGTGAAGGCATCAGAGGCAGAAGCCGCTAAAGGGCATTGTGGAAGTGCGACCCTTCGGAAAGAGGCATTTCTTACTCTTCGTGTGCTTGTTGCAAAGGTTAGTGCATGTCTCTCACAGTAGAAATTGAACATACAAATAATAGAGAATGCCAAACATGTTCATCAGTGGTTGTTATTTGATCACTATCTATCCCTAGTATATCTTGTCATCAGCTTTTTAAATTTATTTCTCTAGGTTTTTATGCGTATTTGGTCGTTTTCTTTGCTCCTACCACTTGGTTTTACCATTAGCAATGCCATGGTGATCATGGTACTAAAATTTATATTCCTGTTTCAATGTAGATAAAATTATTAATTGACAGTGCTTCGGTCAGTCCACCCTTTTATTCGTTCTTCATAATCATTGTTTGTGCCAGGGAGTTGGCCGTTTACATGCAATATTGGACCATCACTTTGTGGCCTTCTTATGTCACTAATGGGACTAGTTGATTTATTTTTCTAAATTTATTTGTTCTGGAGCATATTTTTGTAAATTTCTGAGTTATCTATGATTTTGTGTGTCCCTGTAAGAGACTTTATTTGTATATTCACCCATATTTTGCTGTTTGGCCATTTACTATGGTATAGTCTGTTCTATTATGGCGGTATCAAATGTCCTTATATTGATTCTTTTTGTTAAATTTTTACGGTTAGAAAGGACCTGGAGAACCTTTGTTGTATATCTGGAAACATATTACTTAAAAGTGGAAGTACTGAAATTCTTTCTAACACATATAAAGAGTCACATTATACACTATGTGGTTACCCTTGCTTGGTTTTACTTGGAATGAACATTTTGCTTGTGAAAGAAATTTTGCGTCAAATTCTCATGAATTGAAATAAAAAGGACAAAATTACAGCTACATAATAAAAATACAAACAAGGAAAGAAAATATTATAGAGAAAAGTAAAATCAAATACTAGATCTAAAAAGTTCTAGAGGCTTATTAGTAAAAATTTGAAACTCTTGTTATCATGAATCCATCCAAAAGAGGCTTGAGATAAAACATTAAATCATTTTCTTTAATCATTCTCAATAGTATTCAAATGCATCCATTATTACTTTTATATATAATGTTCCAGTTTTCTAGAGTAGAGACTATACAAATATCACAAACTTCTATAGCATTTTTTTTTAATAAAAAGATATATGTATGGGAAAAATTTGGATCTTAGGAAACAACATAATATGAACCCCTTAAAAAGCACAGGACATTTCTAACTATTGAATGAGCACTAAATTTTATTTAAATATGGTCATGTTTTGGCTTTTAAATTTACCTTAAACATTTATGAAGAAAATGTAAAAACCTTTGAAAATATAACTTTTAAATATTGACAAAAATAAATCTACCATTGAATTTTTAGGAGTAGCTTAATTGTATGCTTTATTAGGAAGGAATATATTTCCTTTACTCGGAATATATTTCAATATTTGGTTTTTTCTTTATTCGATATTGCCTAATTTTTTATTTTTGTATTTTGGTGGTTTCTTTAATTCAAATTGATTCTATGCTCGATTAGGAAGGAATACATTTCTTTTACTCGGAATATATTTGAATATTTGGTTTTTTCTATATTCGATATTGCATAATTTTCCATTTTTCTATTTTGGTGGATTCCTTAATTCAAATTGATTCTGATTTCTTATTTTTTGTGGATTGGTATGTCGATTCCTCTATTGCATAAAATAGGGCATAATTCATTATCTCGGTGAATAAAAAAATTCTTAGAATTCATTCATGTTCACCTCTGCCCCATATACTATCCAAATTTATGATTCAAGAAGGTTTTCACGGGTATATTAGAAAAAAAAAACTATCTAAGTTTATGATTCAATGAGATTTTCAAGTTTATACTTAAAAACTAAGAGACCTAACTCAAGCTCAAAATATTACTTTGGACACAGTTAACGAATGCATGATAAGCTTTGATGCCCTTTGTGTATACAATCTGCTAAACTTCTTGCAGTTCTAAAAGCACAAGCAGAAAGCAACTTTTATATCCGTTGCACCATTATGTGTTGGTTAAACATTTTTCTCAACTCCATAGAAATTCCATTGTAGATCTACACACTTCTCATGTTTAGAACACATTATCTAAGGCATTACTCAAACATGAATGGAGAAATGCTAGAAGGAACTAAATGCATTGAAAAAAAAATCATCGGACTTATCAATTAATCTAAAGGAAATGTATAGAACATTTTAAATGGGTGTTCATATTGAGATTTAAGATCGATGACTCTATTAAAAGTTGTAAAGTAGGATTGGTTGCTAAAGGGTATGCATGGACATATGAAATTGATTATTAAGAGATATTTACCTATGTGGCAAAGGTGAACAAAATAAGAATTTTGTTTATCTCTAGTAGCACAATTTACATCTTTAAATATGAGGGTAAGAGTGACTTTTTACACGAAGTTCTACTAGAAATTCACCCGAGTTTTCTTTTTTGCATTTGAAGTAAAATAAACACAATTAACTGGCTGTATAGTGTAAAGCAGGCTCTATATGGTTTATGAAGAGAATTTGGTACAAAGTCAGAGATTACACTCATTTCGTCAAACATTCAATCAAAGGGAGAGTTACAACACCTTTGGTATTTGTTGATAATTGGTTACTGTAAATGATGAGAAAGAAAAATAAAATATGAGAATATTTGATAAAGGAATTTAATATATAAGAACTCGAAAAACGGAATAATTTTCTCGAATTTAAAGTTTCATACTTTTAATCAAATGATTTTAATCTCTTTGTATAGTTATATTACAGAGCCGTCCCCGGTTAGTGGGATAATTGTTTGTTGTTGTTATTGTTTGTAGAGCTATATTGTATATTTCTTGAAGGAAACTAGAAATTTAGAATAAAAATCAATTGTTACACCAATTAAGCCAAATAAAAAACTTGGAAAAGCAAAAGAAGCAACAATTGATTAGGAGATGCTTCTAAGATCGATAGAGAAACCCATCTACCGTACTCGCACAACCAAATATTTCATATTGTTATCATCTTTCAATTCAATTACGATCTGATAGAGTTACATCTTCGAGCTTCCTATTATGTATAACATACCTAACACAATTCAGGTAAATGAATTCTATTCAAAATAAACAATAAACTCCCTTTATAAGTAGATGGGGCAGAGGTGAAATCTTATTCTGAGATCGGTAGCTTACACAAGTTCATTAGTAGATGGAACATTATTATTAAATATTTGGGATATTTTTTTAGTAGAAATCTTGTGACATGGAGTAAAAAAGCATAGTAGTAAATTCTAATGTTGAAATTCAAAGCTATGCCCTGAGTAATTTCTGAATATTAGGGTTAAAAATCATCTAAAATGAGCTAAGAATCAAGCGAGATAATCCTATAAAAGTGCATCATGAAAGCAAATCAACAATAAATTTCTCTTAAAAAATTAAAGAAATGATCTCTTACCATCGAAGCGCTTGAATGCTTGCCTGTGCAGCTCGCCCATATCGACCATCATTGTGGGGCTCCTTCTCATCCATTTTTGCGTTGAGTTACATTATTCGACGCAGAGGCTTGTGCAACTGTTCTGTGCAGCTATCACCCGAGATCACGAGGATTTCGCGACGCTACTCTGTCATGATCATCCGTGTATAGCTCGCCAGTGCTGCCAGTTATCACAAGGCTCATCTTGCCTTTGTCCAGGCTAGGTCGCGCAAGCTCTGCTGGGCATCCTATGTGATATTGCTTTCATGGTGGTCCTCTGCCGCTCACCTGTATTGTTATTTTTTATTGCTCTTTTTCTTGACAATGCCTTGAGTATTAGTCTCACGTTTGATGGCGTCAGTATCAGGTGGCATTCTTACGTCTTTATTAGTCTCACGTCTGACAATGCCTTGGCATTCTTTCTTGACAATGCCTCCTACCACCTCTCATCTTTATCATCTTGCTCGCTCCCTTTGTCTTCGATTGATGCATTAGCTACCGTTCAAATTGCCAACCCAAATCGATTTCCTTTGCTGTTGATTCTTCAGCAAGCTCCTTTGCTTCCCTTTTCTTTTGCCCTTCCCATTGTTGCAGTTGAAATCCCTATTGGGTCCAATATACCTCTTCCTACTGAACACCTTCACTGTTTTTCTATTTTTGCTGGTGGGTTAAATGATAGATCTCATTTATTTTCTACTAACAATTATTTCTTCATTTATTTTAGGGGAAATGCAATTTCAGTACCTTATAAATGTTCTACTATATATTAAGACATAGTTCTTGTCTTTTATTATGATGAGATCATTGAGCTTGCTAGATCTCTTTACTTTTCTATTTTTAGAAAATTTTTTTGCGGTGATCCTAACAAGGAAACCATCCATAAGTTTTTATTAAATTTGAAATTGGTTGGCATGACACTATTTTGTTAACCCCCTGGATTCTCGTCATATCATAATCAAGCTAATCTCAGATGCTGATCATACTAGGATCTTTTTTTTCTCTAGACTTATTATATTAATGAATTCCCAGTGTGCATGCTAAAATGGTTAGCTCACTTTGACTCTTCAGAGAAATCATTTACTCCTGCTTATATCATTTTCTCATCTTTGGCTACCTTATTTCAACGAGTCCTCACTGTAATCATTAGGATAAATATTTGAAATACTTTTACAAAAAAGATAATGCTACAACTTGTACAAGACTTTCGACGGCTCCTGTATTAGTTGAGCTAGATGTTACTTCTCATTTTTAAAAAGAAGTGTGAATTGACTTCTCTACTTGTGGATATTGGCTTAAAATAAAATTTGAAGGCGTCCTGGGCTGCTCATCTTGTAAAATTTTTTGTTATTATTTTATTGAATGTTTCAAGATGCATCCAAAATTAAGATAATTAATTTCTCAAACATAAGAGGCATTAAAAGAAAATCGGAGTCAACTTGCGATCTACTTGGAAGCGTTTCAATCTCGTTAATCAAAATGTGGGACTAGCATTTTTTTTGGATATCAAAGATCTTGCTCCTTCCTGTCATCAAATAATTGTTGTTTCTTCACCTCCACATCATTTCATTGATCTAGAATCACTATATACAACAAATCCTTTAGTTCCTCAAAGTTGTGATCACAATGATTATCATGATTGTTTTCAATCATATACTTTTGATGAGAGTACTCTTAGCATTTAGTTCGCTAGTGATAGAATGTTTTCAATTTATATTTGCTTGGCGAGGTACGAAGTAGAAAAAATTCTGTCCTCATTTCCTATATTTACTAAGCTTCAAGCAAGCAGTTCCGAATGAACCAATTTATAATTTTCAAGTATCTAATGATTTAGTTTCTCAGGATTTTATTTTATATTTTTCTTACTATATAATTTTTCTTTTTTTTATGTGGCAATTCTTGTTAATTTCCCTTGATTATTTATTTTTTATAATATTTTTGTATAATAAGAAAAACAACAAACACTTCTCAGAATCTAGTTCGCGAGGGACAATAAAATCATGTTAACAATGACACAAACACAAAAGCTTATCTACAAGTTGAGAATGTAAGACATTTATTCTTCAACTTGAGAGGGGAGGGGCTGGCGGGGCGTGGGGAGAAAGTACAGATTGATTAGTATAGAAGTATATGCTAAAAAGGAAACCATGGAGAACTTTGGTGGGGAAGGCATTCTAGGAAACTCTAGTGTGAAGCTTATTGTATGCATGATTATATGATTTTTTATAAGAGTGCATTTTTATAACTATGTTTTTTTTTTTCTTCTTATGTTAGTTGCATCAAAAACTTTGAATGAGTTAGAAGAATTTTTTTTTGTTCCTGTGTTCTTCATGATAAGTTTTGGAGTCAAGGAAATTATAAAACAAGTAGGATTTGTAGGAGATATGTATAAATTGGAATGAGAGTACAGGGACTTTAGCATTTAAAGAGCTATCAATCACAATTATAACAGAAACATTGCTAAGTATTGTCGGTCAACTTTTTTGATATTGAAAATAATTTTCTTTTTAAATTTAATTTAATATAAAAGGGATATAGTTTTGGCTTTGAAAGCAGTGTGTTTTAATTTTTAAAAAATGAGATCAAATAGATCTCATTTGTCCAATAGTTTATATAATCGTGTCTGATACTCCAGATACTACATATTCTCGAAAAATAAGTGTATACCTCAGCGATAGACCCAATCATACAAATTAAGAGATTTGTGACATCCGTTTGACCTGTGAACCTTTTTATGTGTGACCGACAAGTTCTACTATCTAATACAAAGATTAAATAATGTTTATTTTACCTGAGTTTCAAGTTCCCTATGGAGGCAAAATCCTATAATTAATTACATTTCGAATGATCGAGATTTTTTTGAGAAAACTTGATAATGATTAGAGGACTAGTTTTCAAGAATTTAAGGTTTATGTTTTCACGGTAGGAAGTGGAAAAGTAAGTGGGAGTAGCTCAAGTGGGAAAAATTATTTTCAAGAGCCCAAATGAAGGAAATGGTAGGTCACATCACATATCATGAGGAGAACTCTTAGTGACTTCCCAAACTATCCTACTGTGTGACTGCATTTTAGAGATGATGTTATTCGAGCATTTAATCATATCAATCTTATTATTTGAGACTTACATTTGCATAATATCCAATTATGCAAATAAACCGCAGAGATATGAGAGTTTACGTCGTACCGGACGACAACCTCAGAACTTAAGGTGAGTTAGAATTTACGCTGCGCAACATGGTTGCACATAAACCTAAAGAGGATGTGAGGATTTACGTCACGCTAGACTCAGAATTTAAAAGTGTATAAATTTTCAAAAATGCATTTTTTTGTTTTTGTTTTTGCTTTTTTTTAAGATAATATAAAACATGCATAATAAAATATAAAGTGACAGTAAAACAATTAAAAAACATGCATACTAAAGTACAGTGATAATAAAACAGTAAAATCGTAGTAAATAAACTGTAAAGGCGTATTTGGTGTGTCTGCTGCTGCTGCGATGTTAGCATCATATGTGAAAATAAGCAGGTGTTACTAATGATTTAATAAGCACATTAAATATGAGGTTATATATGTAAAGGAACAGGTGGCACATGAAAGCTCGAGAAAAGGATCTGTAAAAATTCAGGGCAGGGTGGGCTCAGGGTTGGGCTGTATACTTAACAATCCAAGTTTGGATAGAAGCTACCAACCCAAACCATCGAAGGAAGGCAGTTCCCGACCACAATCGAAGCGATTAACAAGTTGAACCTCATAGAATTTTGTCAAAACTTTTTTTAATTTTTGATGCATGCAAAGTTTTTTTAGCAATCAGAAAGTAATATTGTTGGAAGTGAATTTGTTCGTAGTGTGTGTGGATGTCTGGAGAAGTGTAGTATGTGTGTAAGTGTTTGGCGAAGTAAAATGGTTAACAAGTCGTTCACTTTGATCGGGCCAGAACTGTCGACAATCTAAGAAAACAAGGGGGCAACTTCGCACTAAAAGTCTGTGAATAGTCTCGTCGATCATGCTCTCCCGTTTTTAGAGGATCATCGAGGCAAGAGATATCATTCTATCGTCCCACTTTTGCACACATAAGCACTGGCATCATTGCCCTAAAAAAAGGGGGGGAAGAGAGAGGAGACTGACCCAACTCCCAAAATCGACGGATAGAAGAGCAGGACAGCGAGTGGATCAGCTCAAAAAGGTGTTTAAATCCTCATAAGATAACGATCAAGAGAAGTCCCAAAACTACAGACAAAGGGCCTCATAAAACCAACCCTAAACTGCATGTAAATCAACACATAAAGACTACATAAACCTCTCCAAAACAGTGCATAGAACAACCCCAAAATGGTACCTTTAATGCCTCCAAAAGAGTGCATAGATTGCTCAAATCAGCCCACCAAAATGCCCCATACAATGATTAAAGCAGCCCCCAAAATAGTAGAAAAAACTCTCAAAATCAGCTCCAAAACAGTAGAAAAAGCTCTCAAAATCCAGCCCCCAAAAACAGTATACAATGCTCTCAAAATCAGGCCCCAAAACAGTAGGCAAAACTCTCAAAATCAGCCCCAAAACAACAGATAATGGCAAATCCTCTCAAAACCTAGCCCCAAAACAGTAGACAAAACTCTCAAAATTAACCCCAAAGCAGTGTGCAATGCTTTCCAAATCCAGCCCCAAAACAATAGGCAATGGCTCCCAAAATCAGTCTCAAAACAATGAGCAAACCAACCCTCAAACAATGTGTAGTATGCAGCGAAAGAATTCCTTTGTCACACAAGCAAGTATTCAAGTTCCAAGTGTGGGACATGTAAACTCATAACAGCTGGACGGTATATATGTATGCAAGTGGAAACCTTTTGTTAAGCAAGTAAATGTATCAAAATCGTGTGGCATAAGAATTCTATTGTATGTAAGTTTGGTTATTTGAATGCTTAGGCACGTAAGCAAGTGAGAGTTCTATTGTATGAAAGTTTAATTATCTAAACACGTACGACTCCAATCTTATATATGCAAATCTGAAAAAAAAAAATAGCGTGTAAACAAATAAATCTGAGATATAGGCAGGTGAATACATGAGAATTCATTTGCATAAAGAAAAAAAAACTTGAAAGCTCGGGCATGTAAACACCCAATATCTGCAATTTAGGCACTTAAATACGACTCCAATCTTATATATGCAAATCTGAAAAAAAAAATTTAGGATGTAAACAAATAAATCTGAGATATTGGCAAGTGAATACATGAGAATTCATTTGCATAAAGAAAAAAAAACTTGGAAGCTCGGGCATGTACACACCCAATATCTGCAATTTAGGCACTTAAATACGTAAAAATTCATCTACATGTATCTCCTGGGAATGAAGAATAACTCCATCCACAAAATTTAAGGTAAAGAATACCATAAGCTCCAACAAATCACAACAATCCATTAAAGAAAACCCTTCATGGCTTCTAAAATTGCAAGCATAATAAGGAGGCCCTTGACCTTTGTATTAAACCAGAAAATAAGAGTAGCTAAAGGATAATCCACAATTCAGCCAAGTGAAGAAAATAGGAGAAAGAAATCTCACTTTCCATTGCTTGGACAGAAGAGGGGAGGAAGAGTTCAGCTATGGTTGCTTTCTGGTGAGGAAGAGTTTCGGCAGGCGAGGAAGAGCATTGGCTAAGGTTTTGGCAGAGCAAGAGAGCAAATGTCGAGTAAGAGAGGGAGACCGACACGACTAGGATTTCGTTCGAGCCGAAAGAGAAGAAGCTTGTAAGGCAGAGGGCTTCAGTATCGAGAGAGGGAGGCAGAGGGAGGCCGAAGGAGGCATTTTTGGCGTGCGAGGAAGAGGCGTTCGGTTGAACTAGATGGCGAGCCGAATTTATCGAGGGAGGGAGGCAAGCATTCTAGGTTGTTCGGCGTGGGGAGAGGAGGCGGAGGGCTTCAATTTGTCTGGAAGGAGGAGGCGAGGTAGGGGAATGCATGAGATGTGAGGCGAGGGGTTTGCCTGGTCGCGCGTGAGCTAGAAGCAGACAGGGGCTTCGGTGCAGGGAGCCGAGCGAGGCTTTGGGCGACATAAAGGGGGAGGCGAAGTGGGTGAGTGGTGCAGAAGAGAGGAGACGGGATCGAGAAAGGGAGAGCAGCGATTTTCTTCCCAGGGGGAGGAGTCGAATTAGTATAGCCAAAATTTCGAGGGAGAGTTACGTGAACCATTGGCGGGGAATTAATTAGTTTTCATGAGCGGAGGAGACTCAATTGTAAAAGCTTAACTCTTAATTATATTCAATTAATGGGGTATTAAATGATATATTTAAAATTTAAAATTTGAAATTCGAAATCATGTGAGCTGAGGTAATTAGCCCGTGTTCAGCTTGCGTCCAACCCAAATCGAACCCAAATTGCACCTTAGCTAAGCCAGAATAGCATCCCCTAATTAAATATTCTTGTGCATTGATTTTCATGTCGTTTGTCCGAGCGCGAAACCATAGAAATATGGGCGTCCTTCCTGGCTGAAATTGACGTTCCGTACGCGTCGGCCAGTTTCGTCATCTGGGGTCGTCCAGACAAGTTTGCTAACGGTCGGGCCAAAAATGCGTCAAATTCAATTTTCTTTGAATTTTGTGTCGTGACAGGTCATTATGAAAATTGACTTTAGTTTAATTGTCGGTGCAATTTGTGTAAGTGTCAGTGACGTGAATTGTTAGGTTTATGTGTGGGGTATGTGTGAATTGCAGTGTTTGTGTTGCCGAGTCATGGAGGTTTCACCTATGGCCGTCTGATCCTGTAGAAACTCATTTTTAGGCTCTTTACATGTTATTCCTTAGCCCTTGGAACTAAGAGTCAAGTGCTTGGGACTACTCACACGAGGTCTCCAAAAAAATGGGTCAAGAAGTGGTTCGAAGTTCTATGGGAGGTGGGCTCCATTTCTAGTCCGCTAAGATGGTCAATAAGGAACTCCTAAAGCTAGATCCTCCGTTCTAGGAGTAGTAGACTAAGACCTCACAGAGAATGAGGTGAGCAAATATATGTTCAATGCTCGAAATTTTAGTGAAGATGCTTTTGCTTTAATCCTTGGAAAAATTTATCATAGAAATTGATTATGAGCTAAAGTTTTCTTTACCAATTTAGCTGTCAATGGAACTAAATTAGATATCTATGAAGGGTAAATTAAGCTGTCATATTTGGCAGCCAAAGGATTTAAAGCAGGAGCTTTAGGTTGCATGCCACATTTTAAATTATAGATTAAATCATAAAATAACATCTCGACTCTTTGTGTGGCTAATTTTGTTTTAGGGTCGGTTTGAGGCAGCTGCAGCTTATCCAGCTAAATAACTTATTCTGATAATCTGCTTATCAACAACTTATCCTGATAAGGTAGATGACTGTTTGGTTGTGCATTTGGAAACAGTTGATTCTGGATAAATGACTATTCTGCTATCGTTCTGGATAAACTGCTTAGTTGTTTGGTTTGTGCGTTTAAAAAACAATTTATTTGCAGTTTTTTTTTGGAGAAATGACCATTATGACATGCAGTTGTTATGTTGTTTGCAACAAAACAACAATGGCTACACATAAGATATCTCAGAACTAGGGCTGTAAACGAGTCGAGCTTGAGCGAGCTCAGGCTAGGCTCGTGTTCGGCTTGTTCGAAATAGCTTGTGTTCGAAATCGACTCGTGTTCGAAATCGGCTCGTGAACAGTGTGTTCGTGTTCGTTGTGTTCGGCTCGAAATTGACTCATTAAACTAAAATTGAGAAAAGTAGATGTAAAGTGTAGGATTCAAACCTGGATCAAATCTATATAAAAAAAGACACTAACCACATTGTCACATGAGGTGTTATGATTTAAACTTAGACATAAATATATATAATATATTATTATATAAATAATATATGTAATATATTGTTATATAAAAAGTTGTATAATTTTTTTTTTCGAGCCATTTCGAGCCGAACAAACTGTTGTTCGTGTTCGACTCGTTTACATTTTGAGCTTAAAAATTTGTTCGTGTTCGACTCGTTAGACTTAACGAATGAGCCGAACACGAGTTGTTCACGAACAACAAGCCAAATTGACAGCTCTACTCAGAACTAATAAAACTTCTTCATAATATTACAAAAAAGGTTATAGACTTCAGTTAATAATGAGTATCAAAAAATCTAAAAAAAGAAGTAACATATTAAAATTACAAGCAAAAAAATGACTATTCATTTTAAAATCTAGAAGTATGTCACGAGGAACGTTGCCTGGTTGAGACACCGTAGAACCCCGAACAACATTGTCTGGTTGGGATACCGTTAAACCTTGAGTGACGTTCTCCGATTGGGATACCGTTAACATTGTTCGATTGGGATAACGTAGAATTTGAGAAACTATATGCCCACCTAAAGAACTTACAGTTGTCCGGTTCGTCTGCTCACCGCAGACACTTGTAAAATTGCTGCCCGTATTTATGTTACCAACGTGACGTGAGTAACAAAGATGACGGTCCGCAGTAGCATAGCACTTCCCCGGAGTGCCCCGAAATTATGGAGCTCATCTGATTACAATTATTCAAAAGAGAACTTGCCAGTCATAAAATTAGATGAAATAAAAAAAAATTACTAAAATTGAAAATAATAAACAATATTGTATAGAAAAATGAAAATATGATCAAAAGAAAAATAGCAGGCGGGAGTACGAAAAAAACAAACCCACGAAAGAAAACAAAAAAAAATCAATTATAAACTAAAGAAAAAGCAATCATTGGAAATTTTCAAATAAAAAAATGTACAAAAAAAAAATACTAGACATAAAATGAAAAATAAAATAGCAGGCGTGAAACCTCAGAGAAGTAACCAACCAACTAACAAGTTTGTCACAACATGCAGACAATAGACCATATAAGAAAATGAGTTCTTGGTTGTCTTCAACCCACGTGGGACCAGTGTCCAGTGTCACATGTGCATATCACCAAAAAAAGACCATCCAATAGATTCTTATATATTGATGCACAGTTGAGAAAAAATGATCCAGTTGCCTTTATTAGGATTTCACATACAACACTGTTAACCTCATTTTGAGGTCATTTCTCTTCTCTTTAGATCCTAGGATCTAGCTCTAAGAATTCCGATTGACTATTTTAGAGAACTAGTATTGAAATCCATCCCTCTTAGAAATTCAAACCACTTTCTGATTCCCTTGTGGTGTCTTGCATGGGTGAGCTCAAACCATCGTCATTTGGTTGAGTGGTTAAGGACCAACACGTGAAAAGTCAAAGAGAAGTTCCTAATAGGATCTCAAGCTTTAGGGAAACCTCTTTAAGAATTTATCACCACACACACATACACACACACAAAATGCACAAAATTCACTAAGTTGCACAAGATCGGACTAGAATTGAGCTTAAAAGATAGGTGAAAATGCGAAAGGTGAAAATGCGAACTTCTTGAGGAAATGGCCTGTTTCCGGCCGACCTCCGATGAGGAAATGGACTGTGCCAACACGTCCAGGACATCAATTTTAGCTAGGAAGGGATTCCACACACGAGCAAATTGCACGCAAATCGATAATTTTCATCAAAACGACCTTCGACGATGAAACGAACTCGTTAACGCGTCCGGAACGTCATAATTACCTAAAAAGGACATCCATTCTGGATTCCACACACGAGCAAATTGCACACAAATCGATAATTTTCATCAAAACGACCTCCGACGATGAAACGAACTCGTTAACGCGTTCGGAACGTCATAATTACCTAAAAAGGACATCCATTCTGTTATGCTGTGACGCAAGAATAAAAATGTACAAATAAAATTTTTATTTTTGAAATATTAAATAATTTTATATTTATATTATTACTTATAATATTAATTTTAATCCTAAACCCTATTTAGCCCCTTTCCTGCACACTTAACCTTTATTTGACCCCCGCGACTCGATCAGGTGTTTGACTCGCTCTCTCTGCGTGCCCTAGCTCCCTTGGACGATCCACTCGACTGCCTCCCTTCTATCGAATCTTCTCCTTCCTCGCGTGGCTGCTCGACCTTTTGACTCTCCAATCGCAAAAGCTGGGTTGGCCGACCCTTGTCCTTCTCGAGGCTTTACCTTCTTTTTCTTTATTGTGACGATTCCTTCCCCGTCGATTGATTCGACCACAAAGTTGTGGTAAATATGATTGTCCCCCTTCTCATTTTTGCCTATAAAAAGGCTTGTTAGGGTATTTTTCTGGGTTGTTGAAAATTTTCTGAGAGAAGGGAAGGCCGAGGTTCTCGCTAGTTGCTGTTCGAGGCTTTTAGGAGAAGAAGGCTCTGCCGAAGTTTCTTCTCGGCTAGGTCCTTGTGTGCTGGGGTATTCATTGGTCATTGCTTTCTCGAAGGTTTTTGGAGAAAAATTTCTAAAGTTTTGCTTAAGTCTGCATTAAGAGGTATTTCTTTTCTCCCCTCTAATTAACATCATTCAGATTTGCACCTGAAAGTAATTCTTTTCCCTTCTAAAGCATGTGGAAATAAAGTTTAGGTTTGTTTTGAGATCTAATCATGGATAGTTTCTAGAAACAGTAAAATGAAGCATAATATGGATACTCTCTTTTTCTGCTTAAAATGCATGATAGATAGAATTTTGGAAAATTCTAGTTGTTGCCATGTGATGATAGTTGCTTATCTGGAATATATGCTAGAAATGTAATGCTGAAATTCTTTGTTGTTGTTGCTCCTGTTCAAGTAAATGATGGAATTCATTTCAATGCTAAGACATGTTGGCTTTAGGAATTCATTTATACTTATTTGTTTTTCTATTACATGTTTTTATTCGAAGCATATGTTGGGTGCAATAAATTTTTGAGGCTTAAGGCATTACAAGATCTGAGTTTTATAGCTCTGTTTTGACCCATTTATTGGGCTCAATTTAGCTCTTTTTGAGTTGCATTTTTGGCTTGAATATTGTTATGTTTTTGCCCCTCTTGCCGAGCTCGGTTTATCTGTCATGACTCTGTTTTTGGTCCTTTTTGATGATCTAGGTTTTGGCCTGAGATTTGGCTCGATTTGGCTGGAACACTGTCTCGTTTCCCCTATTTGCTGAACTCGGTTTTGGCTGAAATTTTGTCTCATTTTTTTTCCTTTGTTGGGCTTAGTTTAATGGAAACTATATTCTATTTTTAGCTCTTATGTGGGGCTCAGTTTGGCCTGAGATTTGGTTCGGTTTTGCATAAGATTTGGCTTGGTATGCCCCTTTGCTGGGCTCGATTTGACTCTTTTACTGAGCTAAATTTTCCATGGAATGTTCTCTTTCTGTTTTAACCCATTTGATGGGCTCGATAATGCTGGAATTCTGCTCTATTTGGCTTGGAATGGTGCTTTTGCTGGGTTCGATTTAACTCTTATGTTGGGTTCTTCATTTTTGCCTGAGATCAGGCTCGGTTTCACCTGGAATTTGGCTTAATTCGGTTCTTTTTTTTGGGTTGGGTTTTACTTGAAATATTGTTCTATATTTGACCCCCTCTGTTAGGCCGTTTTGGTTAAGATGTGGCTATGTTTTTGCCCTTTTGTTGGGATCGGTTTTAGTTCCCCTTGGCTGCCCCTATTCGAATACATGTGGAGATCTATTGCAAACAATTTAAAAAATTGGTTTGGGGTTTTGTTTTGGCTCCTTGTAGTTATTGCCCCTACCTGTGTGTTTGAGATGTGGGATGTCCTTTTGCTGTCCTTACCTGTGAGCTTAAATGGTGGTGGTCTTCTTCTTGTTGCCATGGCCGTGAACCTTGGCTGGTGGCTGTCCCTCTTTGTTGACTCTGGCCGTGAGCATTTATATGGTTTTATCTGTATGATTTTATGCTTATATGACATGGAAATCTTGTGGTTGAAATTGGAATTAGACGGCTTTATTGTTTGCAAGATTTTAGGAATTTTGAAGAATGTCGTTTGTGGATTACTTCCCTTTATTCGATTTATGAAATTTGAAAGACTTTAAAATATTGTTTTTGGAAAACTCATAAGATTGCCGTTTGGAAAGGGTTTGAAAGCTTATAAAATTGTAGTTCGGAAAGACTTTGGAGGTTTGACATTAAAATCTGGATAGCATAAATGCGGCATTTGAGTTCAGGCTTGGGTGTAAGAATATGTAAGTGGTGTCGGAGCCGTGTATACAATCGTCACATTAATTTGGGCTCATTTTGACCTGTTCGAAACAAGATTTGGAAGGGATATCCTTCTTGGGTTGATCCATAAAATTTGAGAAAATGATATCCTTCTTCGATTGATTCAAGGACATGGGCCCTCATTTTCAGATCTTTTCGTTACAAATTTTGAGGGTTGATTCACCCTTCGTCTTTTCGATCTTTTGGAAATCTTGTCATTATACTTGTACCTGCTACTTTTTCTCTTAAACACTACACCTTAGAGTAGGAGGCCAGTAGTTGGTTTCATTGTAGGTACTCGGCAAGAGATCGTTGACTAAACAATTGCATATACCCTTAAAATTAACATCGAATCCGAATATGCTACGATGGGGAGTTTAAAGCGAATACCGTGGGCAGCACGACGAGGATGGATCTACAACATCAAAACAAGTTCACATCAGCTAAGCATTTTTCTTAGTTTAAATAACAAGCCATAAGACTTTGAGGTAGTCTGCTTAACACAACATAAATCCTCACATATTATCTTTAGGTTTTTGCATAACTCTGTTGTGCAATTATAAGTCCTAACACTTTTAGGATTCTGACGTTACCGTCTGATACGGTGTAAATCTTCCTATCTTTCTAGGCTATTTACACGATCAGATATCTTGCGAATGTAAGTCCTAAATTCTAAAAAAAAATTGCAGGATTAAACATTGAATAACATCATTTCAAAGACAATTTCAAACAATAGTATAGTTGGGAAATCACCAGGGTTTCCCCTAGATCAGTGATATCCCCTATTTTTCATTCATTTGAATTCCTTAAAATAACTATTCCTGTTTGAGTCACTCTCATTTGATTTTCCCGTGTCTAATCTTGGAAACCTAAACTTTGAAATCTTGAAGGCAGAACCACTGATCTTAATCGAGAGTTTTCTTAAGTGACTCCGGTCATTTAAGATGTAATAGGGAACTTGGAACATAGGTAAAATAAACCTTATCTAATCCTTATATTAGGTAGGAAAACTTGTCGATCATACATAAAAGGTTTTGCAAACTAAACGGATGTCACAAACTTCTTAGTTTAGGTGGTTGAACCTACTGTTAAGTGGTATGCTTATCTTTCAGGATAGTGTATTACTTGTGGTATCGCGCTCAACCGTCCAAACTATTTAATATGTGAGACTCGTTTGGTCTCATATATTTTTAAATTAAAATGTCACTTTCAAAAATCATATTTATATCAAAATTATTTTCATATTTTACAAAAATCATCCTTTTCAAAAAAAAAAAACAGTCGACAAACACCAACGGATAATTCACGGCCTGTAGCACATATGCTATCGCCAAAAAAGGTCATCCTTGTGGATTCTAATAAACCAAAACACTTAAAAGGAGAGGATTCCAATTGTCTTTATCAGGATTTCACATGCACTACTAAAACAACGAAGAACTGACCATCCAGAAGAATTTATAAGATCATATGTTTCATCATTAACCTCGTAAACCCACAAAAAAAAGATAATATAAAAGCCACCAAAACATAATAATATCATAAAATTGAAAGTTAGAATGAAACTAATGAAAAAAAAGAGTATATAAAGTATGCAAAATAAAGAAGATAAAGTTAATCAACAGTCGCATATAACATCTGTGATACGCTCTCTCAAAGCAGCCATCTCCGCTGCACCTTCGCCATCTTGGGTGTCAAATTCATGTGGCTCCATAACATCTTCTAGAATAGACTGCTCATCATGGAATTCAATTGCTTCAAATGAGATATGCATGTCGTCAATGTTAGCCATTTTGAAGTCCATATCAGACCGAGAGGGATGCCGCATAATGAAATTGTGGAGCGTCATCGTGGCCAGCACAATATGTACTTATTTAGGAAATAGATACGTCGACATATTGTGTAGGATAACTCTTTTTTCTTAAACCCCACATGTTCTTTTGATCACCCCACGTAAAGAAAAATGACGTTTGTTGAACATTTCTTTCTATTATAGGCGACGCCAGTTGATCTCTCAAAACTATGGATGTGGTATATGGTGTCTGGAAATGACTTTAAATACCCTCTTTGTAAGGGATATTCAACATCCACCAAATAATATTATTTGTCACGAAAGACATTATTGACTGTTGATAAAAAAAAACTAATAGGTTAAAAAAAAAGGCCAACCTGGAGACGGGTGAGGGAAGTGTTGTCTGTTATTCTTTATTGCATTGGCAAAAAGGCGGCTGTCATTGGTACTCTCTTCCCATCCGACCATCATAAATGTAAAACACATGTTGAAGTCACATACTACCCTCACATTTTTGATAAGTGAACCAGACCGACCAATGTAGGCCACCTTTTCATGGCTGGATAGTCGGGTATCCACGTGCGTACCATAATTGCCCCAATGCAGTTTTGTTTAGAAGTATTAGATATGTCAATCTCAGCACAATATGAACCTTCTGAAGTAAACATAATGCACTAACGAAACTCACCTTGAAAAAATGACATGTAACTCGGGTCATTAACAATTTTTTCTGGAGTTGTACCGAATGTTGGATTTTCTGGCTTAATTATGTTTGGCGCTAAGCTAACTAGTGCTCTCAGACCTTCAGAGAAGTATCAGCTTATTGCCTCTGAGGAATGTTGGAATCGCTCCATCACTTCTCTGATTGATTCGTTGTGAGATAGAACATACAATGTAATTACCAACACATCTCTTGTAGTCTTTCTAGAAGAACCTCGTAGGTCGTGGTTGGTACCTAGCTAATGGGTATGCTCATGCGAAATATGTTGGTGAACCTTATTGGATGTCCCGCGAGCATCTCATCCGCTCATTTATCCCCAATAAAGGATGATGTCATGCGCCATGTTTGAACAATGATGAAGTGGTAGTATTATAACAACAATGTAACAATCGTTGCAGCCATTCTTTTGCAGCGTTCTCGTTGTTGATCCATCCTGATTAAATGATTTGTTAGGATAACATGCTATGAATAAATTGCTTACAATAAAAAAGAAAAAACAATGCAAATATAAAGAAAAGCAAACATTTTCTACAACATTTGCTACTTTAATGACAAAAAATTTCACATATCATTGTCTTGAAAATACTTAAAAAATAAACATATCCATTACAATTCGACAATTCAAGAGGCAAAAAATAGTAAAGACTCATTTGTCGATCGAGAGACGTAAATATTCGACACGCAACACGGGCCACAACCTCCTAAATATTTGCCTGTGGGTCGGGTTCTCGAGCACTTTAACACATAGAAGGTTGGATCAACCACAATTTCTGAAATTCCAACCAAAACCATCATGTAATCATCGATAGTGGTGTCAGCTGTAGCATCTGGTTGCGGAGCTGCAAATACTTGTATCAGTCTATCTATTAAGCTCTTCACAAAAACATCTTTGTCCTTTGTCCTTTTTCCCATCTCGCGCCTCTTTTATTAGCACGTGGGCTAGAGCTCCCTCGTGTTTATGCTAGGCTCTTCACCAGAACCCGTAACCTGATTCGGTGACAAGTCAACTGAGATGCCTGCAAATCCCTGCTCACTTCGGTTGAACGCATGTTGACCCGTCGCGACAACCCTCTTGAACATTACGTCTAATTTATCTTCTAAGTTCGGGTCAATTCTGCACTCCTTAAATTTTTTTGCAGCTGGTATTGCCTGTAACGCAGGGAAGGGAGGGGGTGGAGAAGGGTGGCATATTAGACGAAATAGAAATAAAATGATAATTAACTGAAGAGTTCACAGGAATACATTTAGTACCTCTAACTTCTCAGTCAATCATTCCTCTGAAACATTCACGGTATGCTTGGTAGGATCTCTTTCCAATCCCGTAGATCCCCGTTTTAGTTCCTTCCATAACTTCTAATCATTCTTTAGCTGATCTCTCTTGTTCTTGAATTGTAATTGATCATACTCCCGACCTGTTAATTCTTTAAACTTCTTAGAAATATTCTATCACCCTTATTTGTTAAAGTAAGTGATGAGCCTATTTCCAAGTTCGATCTTCTTAATAGCGAAATTGCAGAAAATATTTGTAACATCCTTGTCCTACATTGCTGAGGTAACCGCTTCTTTGTTCTTAGCCATAATGAGACTAATAAAGCTATGGATGCATACGTTTACTGGTATTGATAATAAAATAAAGCACCAATAGAAACAAAAACTTAACATAATAAAGAAACTCATTTGAAGCATAGAACACAAGCCACCATAAACACAACGCACCCAACCGAAAGGGTATGCAGAGCACACCCAATCCACCATAAACAACACACAGACACCACTGTCATGTGCACACCTCACCTAAACCACCAACCCACACACCCAAAGTCACCACAAGCACACACAAACTACCATAAATACCACTCACATGCACACCTCACCTCAACCTCAAACTCAACCTCCAACGCACACACCCAAAGCCACCACAATCACACACACCAGTCACATGCACCACAGTTACATGCACACCTCACTTAAACCATCAACCCACACACCCAAAACTATCATAAGCATACCCAAGCCACCATAAACACCATTCACATGCACCACTGTCACGTGCGCACATCACCTAAACCACCAACCCACACACCCAAAGTCACCTAAAAAACACACAAGCCACCATGAAGACCACTCACGGGCACAACTGTTACGCAAACACCTCAACTAAACCACTAACGCACACACCCAAAACCACCACAAGCACGCCCAAGCCACCATAAACACCAGTGTTGCAGAAATGATTGGACATAGCAATCTTCTGATGCATATAGCAATCGAGAGCAATGCCAAAAAAAACGTCACTAATAGCAAAGAGATTGAGGAGGTGAAACTTGAGCAAGGTAATCAAATGTTTAAGATTTTCAAGGAGCATACAAACAAGACATCCATATTGGATGATCTTGGTTTTTTATGAGAATCGTCAAAAGTTTATGCAAGAAAAAAGAGATAGATAACTACAACGTAGCAAGTTGACTGTTGATTTTAAACCAATAGCTCCTATGAATAAGGTTACTTTACAAATTTTTCCTCACAGGAATAAGCTTTAACTGCTAGGCATGCAAGTGCATAGGGATTATATGGTGCGCAAGTGAACTTTCGAAAGCCTCGCATCACGCATGTGAACATATGAAAACTGTTAGAATTTAATTGATGAAATATATCAAGCATCTGTCACCAAAAGCTACCGCAAGCACACCAAAGCCACCATAAACAACACTCACAGGCACCACTGCCATGTGCACACCTCACCTAAACCACCAACCCACACACCTAAAGTCACCAAGCACACACAAGCCAACACACCCAACCCACCACACGCAAGCCAGTCAAAGCAAGTCAAATCCAACACACCTATGCCACAACACGCAAGCCAGTCGAAACAAATGCCGTTCAAAATTAACCAGAAAAAATCCAAATGAATGCCAATTGCTGAAATGAATGACAACCAGAAAAAATCCTCCATCCTCATTTCTCCAAAATGCCATAGAAATGTCAATCGCAAAACTTACCAAACTCAAAACTAATGGTAATTTAAAAAATGAATGCCAATCTTAGAAATTTTAGCAACCACGAACGTCAAAAAAGAAACATAAAAAACGAAAACCATCTCATACGAACATCCTCATTTCTCCAAAATGGAAATTTTAGATCTGCATTCGAACATCAAAAAACGAAAACCATCTCCACAAACTCTCAAGCGAATGCAATGTATACGCAACATCTTACTTCGCACGGAAAACAATTCACTGTAAATCAAAAGAGGCATTTATGCGCAATGCTCCAAAGACCCTCAACGCAATTCTCCAAGGTTACGGATCACAACAAAATAAAATTGCTAAATACTTACAAAGCACAATGATGTTAGATCGCAGAGGAGAGAACGAGAATACCAATCGAAACCTAGGGCAAGAAACGTAGGGGAGAGGGTGACGAGGATAGGGAAGACGATCAAAACCTAGGGCACGAGACGCAAGTGAGAGGGCGAGTACAAGGGGTATGTAAGTAAAAAATAGATCGAGACACTGGCTCGCGGGGATGAGGCCACAGGCCGCGTCTATGTATTAACACAAAATCGCGTTTGGCCAAACACACTCCAAACGTAAGAAACAAACGCCCTCCCTGCGTTTTGAAAACGCAAAAGCTGTGGATAAGCCGCCTCAGACACACTCTTAGAGTATCAAATTCTCCATTTTAGTCTTTTAGCTTTACAAAATTGATAAAAAATAATAACATAGAAATAATGATACAAAGTTGCTTCCATTTTAGTATCTTGAAAATTCAACTTTTATCCCAGTGTTGTTTTTAAGAGACAATTTGGATCAATTTTGTTCAATCGAGGGACTAAATTAGAGAAATGTGATACTCTGGGGCTCTATTGATCATTAACTTTGGAATATTTCAGGGATTATTTTGAAGCATAACCATTTAAATTAATGCCCAAAGAAGCCAAAGAAGAATCAACATTTTAATTTGAATTAGAAGGAACATTCAAGGTGGGCGCGATAGTTGGGTTAACAAGAATAATTTGAGGATATGTGGACTTGGAATATCTGGGAGATCACAATCGTGGAGGAATAACTAGAAAGATGTGGAGATTAGTGTATTCTAAAAGTCAAATAATCTTGGTTATAATACTATGTTGTACAAGTGAATTTCTTGAATTGTCTCAGAATATTATTGAGAATGCAAGAAAATATTCGACTTTTATTGGAATCAAAGCATTCCAAAGAGATTCTTTAGAGATGACATGCTTTTCCGAAAAAATTACTCTTAAACTTGGATGAGATTAACTCAAAGAAGACCAAGTCCAGGAACAGAATTACAAACCATGAATGCTATGTTTCTTGGATCTAGAATTGCCACCACTCTCATTTTATTTATTTTTTACCATAACAGGAAAACCAGTGAGGTTCATGCAACCTTTTTTCATAAGTGTCTGGAATGTCTGAGAATTTGACTTTGAGAAGAAAGTGAAGATGATAGAACTAATCCAATCTTCACTATAATGCCAATGAAGTGTTTCTATTCGTTCGAATTTTTAATTTCATTGCTTGAGACAAATAAAGCCAAATGATTGCAAAAAAAAAATGTATATATCTTGCTTTATGACTTGAAGAAAGGGCATTATGGATTGAGTCCTCATCTTTTCTTGGAGTAAAAGAACAATATTTTGAATTATGATTCAATTTAATGGATCCATGACAGAGGTTGGAATGTCTGAAATCTATAACAAGGTGATATCTTCTCAAACATTTGAAGAAAATGGATATTGGATGATTACCTAAACTATTTTTGGAGCAGCATTTGGTGCCCGTAAATGATTTGCTCTTTCTTGCATGCACTAGTATAGCGCCTCTTCAACGCCAGAACCCATGAAGGACCTTTGAACGCCGGTTACCCCACTTTGGGTGAGTTCAGGATCCTTTTTTTCCCATTTTGTACATGAATTTATGTCCTGGTTATAAATGCAAATAAAAACTTTTTACACCTCATAAAATTGTTATTCCTCTTCTCTCATGTGAGAAATAGAGACATGCAACATAATTTGTTTGGTTTTCCATTTTCTTAAGAACTTAATACCTAAAGCTTGCTAATATGTTTATATCACGTGACAGATATGATTTTGACGATATATGAAATAGCTGCTTTACTTATCAAGAAATCTTCACTTTTTTATAGCTATTTTTTCTGGTTTGTGGAACTCTATTGTAACTTCTTATTAATGCGGGAGCTTTTTCCCGCATAGTTTTCTCGCGGTACTGTTGTTGCTATAATACCACGGGAAAACAAATAGCTAGAGACTAGGTTCGGGCCACCAAAATAGTTTCGTTTTTCTTTCTTATTACTTTTTTTCCTATTATCCTTCATTCTTTTTTAACCCTTCCCTATATATGGGTGTATTAGGGTTTGGATTTGGAGGTTTTGGTGAGTTTTATTTTAGATTTCTGTTTGGACTATCGTTGGAATCTGTTTTCTTTTTTGAGGGATGTACCCAAGGGATTGGGTGGTGCTCCGGCTGTATCTGTCTCTTGAGGTGGTGATTATCTCCCTCGTATCACCTTTCGCATCTTTTCACATCACTCCTTGCCGCCGTACCACGCTAAAGCAACCCCCTACCAAGCGCCTTCTCCTCCTCGTCCTTGTTATTCCAGCTCTCCACCTTTGCTGCTGTAGCTCGCAATGCCTTCCTTTTGTCATCTTCCTGCTGTCTAGCCGCCCCAAACAGCAACCTGCTGCTGTTTGGACTGTCACCCCGTGCTGTCCCTAACCGCTGCCACCACTTATTCACAGTCCGGAAACCCCTTGCCAACCTTGCCGCTACCTCTCCGATCTCCCTAACTATCATCACAATCTCCTAGGATCCGCCCTAAATTGAGTTGCATGTCGTTGGTATTGTATTTTCCCTTTCAAGTGCATTGATTGTAACCTTCTATCTGCTTCCTATAATAATATTTGTTTTTTTGTAATGTGATTTGGGTTAACTTTGGTATACTTACACTATGGAGTATTTTGAAAGCACCATGCACAAAGAAAAATTCAATAAACTATGTTTGCATAATCAGAAACGCTTCTGAATTATTTGCATGTAAAATGTGCTTGTCACATGCACTGCTTGGTTGGTGTACTTGTTGGCCTTTGGGCACTAATTGATTTTTTTCTACTTGATTTTCTTAGATTATATGGCTATTTAAAATTACATTATCTACTTTGAAGGTTGGAACTGCTGATGCACTTGCTTTTTTTCTTCCGGGTATGGTTAGTCGCTTCACAAAATCTTTGCTTGTGACGAAGAATATGATAAGTGGATCAGCAGGATTGAACATGCAGTTCTTGGATTAACTGAGTTCTTGATAGTAGTTTTAAGGGATGATGTAAACCTCAGCGGACTGCAGACGTCCACCAGTGAGATTACCTGCAGTTATCAGCACAAGAATGGATCAACCCAAACTGTCCTGGACGTGCTTCGACAATTGCAGGCCAATCTTCATAATCAATCAGAAGATTTAATTTCTCTGTCAGCCCAGACTCCTTCAGAAGATGTGAGTAAGGTGAAAAATCATGATACTTTCCTCGGAGCAAGATCATTGTATGTGCAACGGACAAAGGATTGGGTAGATCAAACTTCTGCTCATGTTGATAAGTTATTATCTGCCATCTTTCCGCATGTATGTTCTTTCAGCTCCCTGCCTGTGATTTATTCCGTAATATTGATATGTAAGTTCATGCTCTTGGTAATCTTTTGCTTTTATCTCTTTTCATTTTTTTAGCTTTGCGTTTATCCTGCTGAGAAGGTTAGGAAAGCACTTGTTGATGGCACCATGGGCCTATTGTCCAACTGCAGTTTTACTCTGCAGAGGAGCAGATCAATGCTTTTGGTAAGTTTAATAACTTGGTTTCCACACAAAGTTTTTCCCTGGCAGTTTCATTATTTATTTATTTTTTTCATATTTTCCCATGAATGTCATCATAAGGTTGCAGTATGTATAGAAACAAGGAATGCTTTCAAGCCTTGGATATGTTTCAATCCATTTTACATGGCATAGACCTTAAAGGGTGTGCTACTTTTCTTTCTTGAAATTATCGTTTCTCTTGTATTTTTTCTCATGTGAATGACAGTATATTTCAGGTTGATTAATTACCTTCTGAATTTTTTTTGAAAATGTAGATGCTGTTGCTTTGATGGATTCTGTAACTCTGAACTTCCTTATATAGTTAGGTTGTAAGACTAATAATCTCTTATTGATCTTCTAAATTTCTTTTGGAACTTATCACGGTCCATCATTATGTAGCTGATATTTTCTTTTTGATGGCTTGTCTAAAGGATGGGATGTTGAAACCTTTACATCACACGCATTTTTGATAGCTTATCTCTAAGGACTGGGATTAAGGCTTTGTTGTGAATCCTTTTTCTCCATTGCATCTTATTTAGTGTCATATTTTCATTTAGTTCTAATATATTAAAATCATTTTTTATACAATAAGCCCAAGTCTTCCTGGGTCTACCTCTGCCTTTCTTAATATAAGTCGAATCTAAAACATTTACTCTCCTGATCAGATCATCATATGGTTGACGTTTAATGTGACCAAACCATCTAAGACAACATTCTCTAATTTTGTTTATCACAGGAGCTACACCAACCCTATCATGGATATATTTATTTCACATTTTGTCTCTAAGTGTAAAGTCACTCATCCACCTATTCATTCTCATCTCGACAACACTTAACTTAGTATTATGCTTCTCTTTTAAAGGCCAACGTTCAACACCTTAGAGCATTGCAGGTCTCAACACCGTCTTATAAAATTTTCCTTTTAGTTTAAGCGGTACTTTTCTATCACACAAAAGGCCCGAAGCATCTTCTCCTCAACTTCAACCAACCAACTTGAATTCTACTATTAACATCCCCATCTATATCACCATCACTTTGAACAATAGACCCAAGATATCTAAATCGTTCGCACCTTTTTATAATTTGATTACCCAAAGTTACACTTCTGTCACTAGAGCTACTACTACTAAGATTACATTCCTTGTATTCAGTTTTAATTCTACTCGAATGAAAACTTTTAGACTCCAATGTAGATCTCCATAATTCAAGTTTTTCTTTTGCTTTTTCTCTCGTCTTATTCACGAGAAGGATATCATCAGCAAAAAGCATACACCAAGGTACATCCTCTTGTAAATGGGAAAATATTTGGTCAATCCCCTCCCCGAGTAACTGTTATTTTGGTTAATTTGCTTCTTATGATGGATTGCTTTGATAAAATCCTTTTTTTCTACTCTATTTTCAGCTGCTTGGCTCATTTTTTATTCACACCAAATCCCCTAGGTAAGGGCTTCGTAGGATTTAGGAATTCTAATGCGACAAAATGCCGCAATGCATGAAATCATATGCTTCATATTTAAAAGTCGTGGTTAAATTCTTTTAATTAGAACAAGAAATTGTCTTCTTTTGATCTTAACCAAAAAAATATGTAAAATTCACACCAAATAATAATTTAAAATCAACGAAATAAAAGAAGCTTAACAGAAAATAAAAACTAGAAAAACCCAAAAGTCTATTAAGATTTACAAATCAATTACGATCACAAAAAACAATCACAAATTATTTATAAGAAAAAGAATAAGGGAAGGGTTCACCAAGTAGAGGAAAATCTAGGCCTTTTATTTGACAAGGAGTTGCCTAAAAAAAATGTAGTTATTTTTGAGCTGCACTTGAAGGAATTGATGATACCGGAGCTAACCCAAACCGTAATAGAAATAGTTGAATTCGAATATGATTACAACAATGACACTTTAAACAGGAAATAAATGATAACAAACATAAAATGACACCAACAAACACCACTAAAGTATATCCCAAGGTTGGTGGAGGTCGGTTAGGTGGTCAGAACAGCCAAAAGAGGGGCAGGAATTGTGTTGGCAGCGAAGCGGAATGTTGAAACAGCAAAGGCAGCAGGCGAGGTGGCGAACGAAGTGGCGAGGCACGGTAGGAAAGACTGGAAGAGCCTAGGAACAGAAGAAAACAACATGTTTGCTGTTTTCCATATAATGAAAGCAAATGGGCGAAGCGGAGAGGCTGCAGTGCAGCAAAGAGCTGCTGTCCGGGACGGGGGCTGCGAACAAGGAGGGCTGGAATGGGAAGACTGCAGTGAAAAACGACAAAAGCTGCTGTTCTGGGTGCGACTGCAGCCTGGAAGGACGACGTGGAGCGCTGGGTGTGATGGGGAGGATAAATCACCTCCTGGAAATCAAGATATAGTCGAAGCACTACTTGGAATACTAGAATAACCCATGATGAGAAGAAGATACACTGACAGCTGTCCCAACACAAAACGCACTAAAAACCACTAATCCAAATCCTAATAGACATTTTTAGCGAAGGACTAAAAAGAACAAAGGATAATAGGAAACAAATAGTAAGAAAGAAAAACGACACTATTTTGGCTGTCCGACTCCTGCCTCCCGCTATTTTTTTTTTCGGCTAGCTACAGTACCGCAAGAAAACTGTGCTGGAAAAAGCTTTCGTGTCAATCTCCTGGTGTTGTGGAAGTTTCAACTTCATTCGTCGAAGTTTCTGGCTGCTCATAGCAGGGAGTCAAATCTGTCAAATTGAAGGTAGAAAATATATTGTAGTCCCCTAGTAGGTCGATCAAGTAGGCGTTATCATTTTAAAGCACATTATGATAGAATAGATATCCATCATCTTTTGACACAATCTGAGCTGACACTATTGGTAGACTAGTATTCTCATGAATCAGGTATCGGGCTATTCCATTAGTAAACTTCTTTTTTCACTCCTCGTACTCGACAAAATGTAGCTGATAAACCAGGATGTGAAGAGAAATTAACTATGGGGTGAAATCTGTGGTAGGTTGCACCTTTCACATTAGCAATCACTCAGGAGCGACCTCTTCTTCTTCACTGATATGTTCTTGATCCTATTGAAGAATTTTCTTCCCCATCAAGCCTCTAATACAAATTTCAAAGTTGGGTTTCATCCCTCCTGTTTGGACATCTGAGAATATGTACCATACTGAACTAAATCTAACATCTTAAATACTCCTTGAAATCTTCTCGACATGGCACAAAAGAGTCTCATCTCTGATAAGCTGACCTCCCTTAGTAGGGGCAACTCAGAGATGAGTCTATGGATCTTAAAAGTCTGAGTTTCTTGTCGTGTCTGATTTCAGTTACTCAAACTCATGACTCCTTTTGACATCCAGGGTTAGTCCTGCTGATGCTCTCTCAACGTCTGTTACATCAGATTCAATACCTTCTTGAACAACTGTTGTTATATCAGTTGAAATCTCTATGTTGGAGTCAATTAGAATCAATGGTGTCTCTTCCTCGTTGGTTGAAAATTGAGGATCCTCTCTCAAGTCTTCATCTTCTTCTGGATCAGCGTTTATTTCTTAACCGCTCCTTGATCAGTGAAAGCGATCACTCTTCTTATTGTGCAAACTGATTCATTATGTCCAAAACCGTGGCACTTGAAACACTTCCTATTGTGATAGATTTATGGATGTGGATTGGTTCCACTTGTTCTTCATTCTGAACTATTTTTTCCTTTAACGGGGTCGTCTTGAGTGTTCTACTTAAGTGTACTCTAGCTGTAAAACCCAGAGGTTGAACTGTGTATAAGATGTGGTAGTCGCTTGGTGATGTTGCTTATTCACTTCTGAAGCTAGGGTTTGAACACTATGTCTATAATAAGCTAATTGAAACTGGCGTTGTATCTCCTGCTTTATCTTTAGATTCTCCCGTTGAAGTCGACGGATTTCTCGCTATATCTTCTCTCAAGTGGGTTCATGCATGTATCTTCTTGGTAATATGACTAGGGTTTAGGGTTGTGAAGTGAAAGAGGGTTAAAGGTGTAGGAAAATTAATTTGGGGTTGCTGATTTCGAAAAACAGCATTGGGAAATTAGGGTTAGTTAAAATTTGGCTTGGGTTTGTGAATAAGAAAGAAAAATTTCAGTGAAGATGACTTAGGTAGGGGCGGGTGTTAGAAAACTCTAGGATAAGAGTAGGGTTAGGCTAGCTCTTATATCAAATGCTACCAGAGTTAACCCAAATCACAGTAGAAATATAAATATTATTGTTGAATTCAAATAGGGTTACAACGACGACTCTTCAAACAGGAAATAAATGGTGGCGAACAAAATGGCGACTCTTCAAACAAAACAGGAAATAAATGGTGGCGAACAAAATGGTGAGGTGCGGTAGGAAAGGCTGGAACAGCCAGGAGACAGCAGAAAACAGAAGGTTTACTGTTTTTTGATGACGGCAATGAAGTTGTGAAGCGGGGAGGGTGCAGGGCAGCAAGGAGCTGCTGTCCGAGACGGGGATAGTGAGCAAGGAGTGCTGGAATCTGAAGACTGCAGTGAAAAACAGCAAAAGCTGCTGTCCTAAGGGCTGCTGCAGCAGGAAAGGACGACGTGGAACGGTATGGTGCAATGGGGGAAGGATAAATCACCACCTGGAAATCAAGATATAACCTAAGCACCACTTGGAACCCTAGGATACAACCCTTGAACGGAAGAAGAGAGTCTTGATACAAAACACACCAAACATTATTAATCTGGACTCTAATACACTCATATATAGGGATTGACTAAAAAGGAACGAAAGGTAATAAGAAAGAAATGATAAGAAAGAAAAACAACACTGTTTTGGCAGCCCAACTCCGCTCTCCAACAATTTGTTTTCCGACGGTACTGTTTACTGTGAGAAAACTGGAAGGGAAAAAGCTCCGCGTAAATTGATATCTAAGAGAACACACAGGATTGAATAGAAATCTAATTTTTTTAATTAAAATTTATTGTTTACATACTACATAATCATATATTTTTACTTTCTAATGTTCGAAAATTGACCCCCTCTGATGGCAAATCAGCTCAGGAACGTTGATAAGAACCAAAAAAGGAAACTGCTAAAACTCTTAATGGTATCAACATTGTAGCTATTTCATATAACCCCACAAATAAGAGTACTATCGATAAATCATTAAGGTAAACAGAACATTAATCTGTCTCTAAGCATTAAGTGGCAGAACAATAAGGAAAACTGTCTACCATTTGACCCAAAACATTTTATAAATTTGAAGCTATGTAAAATACAAATATAGCATCCATACTACTTAAATAGAAACCAAAATTGTCATCCTGATGGGACTATTTTCATCCTCATTTAAAGAGTTTAGGAACTATTTTTATTCTTATTTACAAATTTGGCAAGCAAATTGGGCTCTTTTTCAAATGGGGATACTATTTACAAATTTGGCAAGCAAATTGGGCTCTTTTTTTTTTGTCTGGTACCATTTTGTCCATCTGTAAATAGCTGAGATTATTTTGGCTATTTTCTCTAAATTGAATATTGCTACAGTTATAGGAATCACAAGCAATGCTTCCACCGAAAGCAATAAGAATCTATTGTCACCGGAACCAAA
This sequence comes from Phalaenopsis equestris, assembly GCF_001263595.1. Taxonomy (NCBI): domain Eukaryota; kingdom Viridiplantae; phylum Streptophyta; class Magnoliopsida; order Asparagales; family Orchidaceae; genus Phalaenopsis; species Phalaenopsis equestris. Next base: position 530,757 of record NW_018164502.1, on the reverse strand, counting down.
TGCTTCAGTTCTCCATGAAATCTGTTTGTCTTGGAAAAAAAATCAGCTGTTTTGTATTCTTCATTTGATTCATCAAATAAATCATGTCGTGGATCTTCCTACAATGTAATCCATAAAATCATTACAAATTAGGTTAAATTTAGAAGTGCGCAATATATCTTTTGAATACGATCATTAGTAAATACTATTTCATCATCTATGGAGGGTTTGCATTTTGCATTACTAAAATAAAAAAAAAGTACAAATGGGTGTACAAAATTATGCCACTTGGGCATCAAAAGTATGGGAGCTATCCTGTTCTAAAATAGCAAAACGATCGCCTAAATCCAACTCAGGCGAAAACAAAAAACTATCTATCTAGGCTTGCTGGGCACAAAAATGAGCAACTTTGTTATAAGAACAATGAAAAAAAAAATGAAAAATAACCTGTTTAAAGTCCAAAAGAAAAGCAATATGTGGGCTCTCAGGTGGATTTTGGTTCTACGTGTGCTACTCCATGCTACTTCGAAGAAAGTCGATCACGTTCTGGTTTTAATCCTCAATTATGATACCCCACAATTCAAACATTTAAGGCTCGAACCAGTTCTTTAAAGAGAGAATAGCCTCGAGCTCCACTTGGGTGCAGTCCCAATGTTCCCAATGCCTACATCCAGCCTTAATGCTATATCCTCTATCATCCTGGAAAATTGCATCGATACCCGCCTAGTAAGAAGAAAGGGGCGCTCCATCAATATGCACTTTTAGCCACCTGGGAGTGTGAGGACACCAAGAGGAGTTACGTTAAATGGTAAGTGGCCCATAGATCCCGAATCAATGTAGCTTTAGAAACTAGTTTTGATAGGTAGATGAGAATTCCCCAGTTTGAGTGCGTTAGACAAATTTTTCAATGAGGAGATGTAAAGTGAGAAGACTCCAAAGCATTGGTTGGAAGTTGATGAAATTACGTTAAATTAGACACACAAAAATAACTAATTCCAGAACTTCAATTTTTTAGTATATTATTGTTTTCCTTAGTCCATTATTTGATTTGAAATGACTTTTATTTTCTCTCACGTTTATTTTTTTTAATGTCTCTAATATGAAACCTTTTTAGATTCATGCCTACCATTTTGTGTTCTCAAAATTTTAACATCTTTGTTTACATCAGCAATAGGTTTATAATTGCGATAGCTGATAGTCATTTTTTTGCTAATATCTTCATTTATATCAGACAAATTGTGCAAATGAATGATAAAGTATGAACAAAATAATGAAAATGCTAGAAGGCTAATTTACCCCATAAGGAATATTATTGAAATTTATGACTAATTCCTAGAGGATAAGATGACAAAGAACTTGTGAACAAACAAAACGCTTAACTTTGAATTGCATATATGGACATACATTCTCTTTAAAAAAAGAGTAACCTTCCTTTGATGAATTAAGCATATTAAGAAGTGTTAATACAAGAAGTTTTAAATTTCATATTTCTTTTAAGCCATTGGTCATTGGCATGCTTCATGAAATTTTCATGAAATTGATGCAACTCAATTCTCTCTTTTGATTTCTTTTTATTAACTTGTATATTAGGAAAACCAGAATGACTAATGAAATCAGTAGTTTCTCATAGAGATAATTTTTACTGATAAGTTATCAGTACTTGCATTATCTGATTGGTCAGTTCATCAGATACATTATTTATGATCGCTTTAATTTAAAGTCAAGCATATACCCAATCTCAATTTAAATTTCAGGTTCAATTATGCTTTTATGCTAACTTTTGTTTACATACCCTAATATTGCCTTTTGTTTATGTATGGATTTAAAGTTATGAACATAATCTATTGTAGATGAATATTCATTTTATAATTACAGATCATCTTATACACTTAAAACAAATTGAAATAAAGGGGCAATTACATTCAGATGACTCGAAACTTGCTATGTACAAATCAAACACTCTCTTTCATCCATTTTCCAAATTCTTACTCAAATATCAAAATTCATGGTAAAGCCCTCTTCCATTTTTCTTATTTTTATCAAATTCTAAATAGTTTAATCATGGCACGCGTATACACATCGGTTCGGTAGTTCAAAAAAATCACCTAGGTGGTTAACATGTGAATATCAATGTTTTGGGTGTTCTATATGTAATTATCCCTTAAAAAATACTTATAAACTTGAGCTCTTTTAATTTAGATTAGATTCAACTAGACGTAATTTTAGCCAGACAGAAATATTGTTATCCCGTGTTCATGATAGACTTTAGAGGAGATGGTAATGACTTTTCTTAAAAAGGCATAATACCGGAGGAAAAAGCTCGAACCACAAAAGAAACAAAAAAGTAAACTTTTATTGATATAAGAATATGGTGATAACACACTCAAACTGAAAATAACATCACCAACACATAAAATGACTTAAACAACACTTTGTAGTGAATCCCAAGGGCAGTGGAGGTAGGCTTGGTGGACCGAGATGGCTGGCAAGGGTGGTGGCAGCAGAGGAATGCTGATGATTGCGAGAGGAAGGTGTAGAATTTGCAGGAACAAGGTAAAATGCAGAGGATGGAGCGGCGGACGCTGGGGAAGGGAATTAGGAGTGACTGGAGGCTATGGGGAAGGAGGAGAGCTGGATAGCCAAAAAGGGTGGAGGATACATCACCACCTTAGCATAGGATACAGTCGGAGCATCACCACCTCCTCGTATACCGCTCACAAAGAGAAAAAGGACTCCGCATAGGAATTTGAAATCAACACAGCAAAAACTACTTCCTAACTTTAAGAATAGCAACTAAATAGACTCTTATATGAAGAAGAAAGGAACGAGATAAAGAAGGAAACTCCCACACAAAAGTAAGGGGTGAGGAGTCTAGAAATATTCAGAAGTTGGCTTTAAATATATTGCCAAACAAAGAAGACGCAAAAAAAGGAGGAGAGGCCCTTGTGGCACTGTAGCCCTTTTCGTAGTGCAATATTATTTTATTATTTTCTAGTACCATAATCTATATGATTTTTTTCAAAATTGCATAATTAAATAATATTTTTGTTGGTCCAATTATTATATTTTACTTCTAATTAACATGCTTATGCTGCTAGAAACTTAGATGTCAGTTGGATGCATGATGTTTTAGGGTCTAAGACTTTTGGAAATTCAAATTGGAGCTCAAAAAACTCCAATTAGATAATAAATTTTCTATGTGAACTGGAAAATACTTTAAATGATGATTTAACAATCATCTAAATCAAAGAAATTTATTGAGAATTTGAATTCTTCAATAGCTCAAGTTAATTAAGATTCATGGCGCAAATAACCTCTACTTGTAGTAGACTTAGCTGAAATCAGACACCACTGGCAAACTACTAATGAATTAGGAAGAAAAATGTAAGGAAAAAAAAACCTCCAAGTAGAGTAAACAGCAAGTCTCACCCTACTTAAAGGACATGACTTCCCATGAAAATTGATAATTATTCTTGGAAGACACCCAACAAATTTAACATCCACTTAAGCACGTTAGGTCTAGTAGAAACATGAATTCAGGGCTTGATGCTCCAGAATGATACGTTTATAATTTCCAAATTTTAAAAAGTTGTCCCCTTTGAATGACAACTCAGCTCAAGCATGTTCATAAAGCACAAATAAATAAATAAACAAATAAACGAAACAAACAATGAACCATCAGGTCTTAAGATTGATGCTGTAGTCATGTCACATAATCTGACGAATAGCGGCAATGTAGTTGAATCCTGTGAGAAGCATAGGATTTGAAGTCCTCATCTCCAATTATCATGAACTAAGCATGTGATTCCTGCATCTCTAAGTAGCCGGGTAAAGGAACTGTATGGAAAATCTCCTGCTGTCGATCTTTTGGTCTACAGGATTTAGATTTGCTACAACTTTGGTACCACAAAGAAGTTCTTCTGCCAAAAGCAGCAATAAAATGATACATGGCTGGATGATTCAAATCTATATCACTATCAATTACATGCATGATCATCTTTGTGCATCTTTCAACATTTTATCTGATCAGATCAATTCGTTTTGATGAACACCCCATCTTCTCTATACAATTATGCGTGCATTGTCTTGAATTTGCTACTGGCCTTCACAGATAAAAGGAATTGTCAAACAAAGTTCCCTTTATCAATCACTACAACAACAACAACAACAACGACAAAGCCTGAATCCCACTACGTGGGGTCGGCTACATGAATCCTTTTTCTCCATTGCGTCCTATTTAGTGTCATATTTTCATTTAGTTCTAGTAAATTAAGATCATTTTTAATACAATAAGCCCAAGTCTTCCTAGGTCTACCTCTGCCTTTCTTAATTTCATAAAATTTGAACTGCTTATCATTTGGTCCCACGGAGTTTGCAATAGATGACTGATATTGAAATTCTGTACTTATTGATGTAGTAATGCATGCTTGCTCCTATGCTGATTAAAAAAAATCAGTTCTATCAATTTCCTTTTGCCTTACCTCTTTTTCATGTCTTAAGTTCTGACCTTTCTTATTATATCTGTTTTTTGTTTTCTGTCCTTTGTCTAAACTGGTTAAATTGCTTAAAATGTACTCTACATGATGTGATTGAAAACTAGGATCCATCGGTTGTGTTCTTGTGGTTTTCCATGGATTTTTTTTTTTAGTAAAGGATTTGAAGCATCCATTCTATTTCAGCCGTGTGATAAAAATAAATAATGTCTCTTTTTTCTATTTTTCTTTTAATTTTAAGAAACTGATTTATTTATCTTTGATAGTTATAAAACATATTTGCGGACTACTCATTACCGTAGCTATTCTAGTTTGGCCCTTGTGGCATTAAATATTCTCTTCTATCCGAATTAACTATTTGGGGTGTACAGTCTAACCATGGGAGATAAAAAGAGCTAAATGTCTCACACTTTTTCTGTTTTATTTTAAGTTTTAAGGAATCTGATGGACGGGCTAAATATTCCCATGATAAAATTGTCATATTCTTTATGTATTGTTTTGTATATTCTGAAAGTATCTTTAGTTCAACTAGTTAGCATCTTCAGATTGGCACTAACATCATCAGCTTCATTCGTCTCTTTGGGACTGGCTTTGTAATTCCTCCTTCGTTTAATCCTGTTTAGCATTGCATGATGTGCTAGCTTTGCACGAGTCTTTTCTACTAATGTTATCTTTGGTCTACTTTATTTCTTTCTTAATCTTTCCGCGTCATATATTCACTTATATTTTTGGTTTATCTTTTGGATTGAGCTATACATTGCTTAAATCATTTATGTCTATTTTTCACCATCTTATCTTCAAGTAAACTATACTCCTACTATCCTATAGTATAATGTTTTTCTTCTTCATTTTTCTAGCTATATCACATGCATTGTAATATTCTCATTTCTGACACATTTGACTAGGCATTTATTTTATTTTGTTTCCAAAACTTCTTGTAGTGTAGTCCTTCTAATTACGATTTTATTAAGTTATATTGAAATCTCCGTGATATTTAGTTATTTTATAATATTTTTTAATTCTACAAGTTATGTCTTGATGTATATCTACATCTTTTATTTGAAATTATGATCAAGTGTATAGTCCATTTCCATTGGATGTTTATAGGTGAGCTCCTATAGGTTGCCCAGTTCTTAGAGATTTGAAAGTTCGACAAGTAATTTGTGCTGTAATTGATTTTAATCTATAGCTTGATGCATCTTTGGAGAAACGGAAATTTGTTTCCTACTTCATCTTCGTTTGGTACAGCTGATGCTGTTTAGAAATTCATGTTTATAGTTGTGAAAAGCTGATCTTGGAAAACTGTTGATTTCAGAATGCTATAGCATATTCCTACAGTTGAGTTGCTGTTTTTAACTCGAGAAGTTTTTGACAGTTGGTTTTAGTGTTTTAGGTGTTGTAAAAAAAAAAGCTGAATTGCCGCATAACAACAAACCGAATTGAAGAAGTCTTGATTTGGTTTTAGAATCTCAACATATTTAATTTCTTGTTAAGTTTGGTTGGACACCTAAACCAAATTTAATCCGCCAACTTGGAACTTTATCAGAATGAGTAATATGCTTTATGTTTAGCAGGTTATGTTGGTTGGTTTCGGGTCAGTCGGGTTGAAGGCATAACTAATTTGGGCTTGATTTAAAGGGGCATGTTCTAGTCATGAATATTCAAGTCAGGTTAAATTCAGGTCAGACCTTTACCCAACCCATTAACCCGACTTTTATATCCAAAATAAAAGTTGCAGAATTCTGGTTGCCCGTCAAATTCATTGATAGAAATTCATGTTTTAACATCACCTCCCAATAACATTGATAGAAATTCATGTTTTACCTTGGACAATTTCTATGCCCTTGATGTATTATCCTACATTGTCATCTTCCATGCACCAACCCTCGACAGCCCTCCATCAATGTTATTGCCATTGTTGACCTCAACAATGCTGACATTGTTTGGTAGCTCATGAATGCCAATCTATTCCATATCAAATCCAACTGATTTTTTTGGTGTACATCCAAATGTCTCTCATTTCCCTTCTCGGCAGATTAACTGTCAGTGATAGATGATTTGCCGGCTTTTTCCTTCTGTCATGAGTGCTATGCATGCATTTACAGTATCTTAAGGACACAAATGTGATAGAAGGGAAGGACCATTTATGTTGTACGTTATGTAATGGAGGAACACAATAAATGAAATGCAAAATGAGATGATGATCTCGCGATTGAATTCATTTTTCATCGAATGCAGCCTCTTGTGTAATTCCTATTGTACATAGAATCCAAATAGGTAAAAAATTTAAATTTTGTTTATCAGAAAGCAAACTATGTAAAATGTTTAATCCAAATGAAGCTTGAATTTCTTCATCTTCATTCGTTGATTTCAGAGATAGTCTTTTATTATATGTTTGAAAAATACTGCAATAGTGCCTGTTGGTTTTATCCCAAATTGAATCTTGCTTTTTTGATGCCATACCCAAGACATACTGTACTTATTTTGTTTGTTTTTTGTACTATGAACTTCATTAGTGTTGTAAGTTTGTAGTTATTGTTTCTTCATGATTAAAAATTTTAGATCTTTGATATATAAAAAAAGTTGAGCTTCTCATAAATAATAACACGTCACTTAAGCATTTCCTCCCTGTTTGGACATGTGAATACAGGAAGAATTATATTGCTCTAGTAAAATTATTATCTTCTTGGCCATGCTTGAGCTCATTCTTATTGATTCTGATGTCTTTTACCTTCACATTTTCACTAGCCCTACTCCTGTTCTCGGCAACACAATTCACATACAAGATGTAGGATTGTTGTGTTGTGTGGAGACTTGGGGAAAGGTGTGTTTTCCTTCTAGTATGAGGGTGAGGCAGTATATTGAACACCTCCTTTTCTTCTATTTGATTAAATTATGAATACATAACACCCATCATTTGTAACTTTGTTTTAAGTGATCGCGCTGTTACTAAAATTAACTTCAACACTCTTTTTATTTTTTATGAAAACTGCAGGAGTGTTTGTGTGTTCTTGTTTGTGATGATTCAGATGTCGTGTCTAGTGCTGCTGAAGATTCCCTCAATTCTCTATTCATTTCCGGCAAGAAAATTTTAAAGAAAACAGATTTTTCTGAATTATTTATGAGGTGAGAGATATTTGGGCTTATTGAGAGAAACATAGTGTTTGAATAGTTACTAAGTTATAATTCTTGACAGGTTACTAGAAAAACTTCCGAAAATGGTTTTAAGAAGTGAAGAAATAGCTGCACTCTCACATGCACGGAGATTGCTTGCATTAATGTACTATGCGGGTCCAGACCTTGTAGTTGACAACATTTTCTGCTCACCTGTAAGTATAGGAATGCCATGCAATATTTGGTGGGTGATACTGTTTATTTTTCTGTTGGAAGCAAATTGGTATCTCATTTTCTAGCACATAGTTTCTTCTAATTTTTTAGTACTTATCTTTTTTTCGCTGCAAAAAACGTTCACCTTACTAATATCTTTTTCTGGTTCAAGATGAGCATTCTTGCGCATAAGATACCATTTCTTTTTTCATATCCATAGGAGACTTCCTATAGTCTTAAAAATGAGTTTTTTTTAAATTTTTTTAACAGCATAAAGGAAATATTCGATAGGATTTGAGACGTTATTTCACATAAATCAGGGTACAAAATATTTTTATTTTAGAAACACCAAACAACTCAACATGAATATATAAAGATAAGCACATATAATTCGAGAGGTAGGAAATCTCTCCCGAACCGTAACCCTAAGACTTAAGACCCAATCTCATGTATTCTCCTAACCCTAAACTACTAAGCTCTACTTATTTTCAAATAATAATAAATAATAATAGACTAATTGCTCTTAGGCTGAAAAAAGACAGAATTATTCTTAGTTTAGGCAACAACGTAACAATAACCCCCCCCCCCCCCCCCCCCCCCAAAAAAAAAAAAACCCCAAAAAATTCCTTAAGATGGGAAAAATTGATGTTGGATCAAGTCATGTGTCTCCCGCTCGTAACCTAGCTTGAGTCTGGTTCTCGCTGTCAGCACTGACACTCTCGTCGTAGCTTTCTTAAATTTTTGAAAAAGTATGGGTAGTTATTTTCTCCCATTGAAAGTTATCCTTCAATTTCTTCGTCTACAACCATACAATTGAATTATAACCCTTCATGAACTTCTGGTAGTTCCTGTAAGTCCCATAAACTTCTCAACCTCTTCCAAGCCTTAGGTAGTGGCCCCTCCAATCTATCTGCCACCTTCTATGGATCCGCTCACGCCAGGATCTTGCACAAACTAGAGTTGCTACAAAGCACCATTCTTTTATCTCCCTCCTGAAACTCCATGGTCAAAAGCTTTCTATTCATCTTAGGTTCCGTTTGGCGCAGCTTTTTGTCTGCTTTGCAGTATGAAAACGCAATTTGGCGCTTTTGTTTATCGCGTCAAAGGTGAGTTTAATGAAACACGTCTTCATTTTTCCACGTTTTTGCGCTGTGGATGGGCACCTGCGGCCCGTGGTTTCGATTTGTTTAATGGCAAAGGCATCCCTTTGTCATTTTAAAGTCGAGCAAAGGGCAGCTTATCCCTCGCGCCCATTTGGTTGGGACGAAACTTTCTTCTATAAGAAATGAGTCCTAATATCGATTTTTGCATCTCTCTTCAAGGTAAACTTCATTGTCTACCTCACAGGAATCCTCACATAGTTCTTTTCGAGCGAGGTTTCCAATCCATTTTCCAAACCTGAGATTCATCCATCTTGCCTTTGGAGGCATTACCACGCTCTCGGTATCGCCGAGGCAACTGGTTCAAAATCGAACCTCAGAGCGTGTCTTCCTCAGGAAAACAAAAATTTCGTTAAAGAAGTCAGCCCAATGATATATAAAATTCACTTGAGTATCAATAACTCTACCGTAGAAGCTTACTCTTTTAAGCTCAAACCTTCTATCATCTAAATGGTTCGGAACAACAGGTTGATGGATCACCCACAAAAGACCCTAACCTTCCCTTAACTAGTTTCTTAGAATTAAGTCACTTTCAGGTATAATGATATTTCAAACAATGTCGTTAGACTAAGGCTATTTCCTTTCTCACCAAGGGATAAAGTCAATAAGTGACTACTTCTTAGCACTAAGATCGATTATCTCTTGGAATGATATAACCCAAAATTTTCTGGCCGGAAATTTTCATCCATCTAAAACTGTCAAAGTTATGAACGATGTCACATCATTTGCCCAGTTAGATAGAGAATCCGTTTATGAAGCTTGAGGAAGATTTAAAGAACTGCTTAAGAAGTGCTCACAACATGTCTTGCTTGATTAGCTTATCATTCAATTTTTTTACAATCGGCTAGTTAGATCATAAGATCAATTATAGATGCTATAGTTGGGGGTCTCTTATGTCCCCATTTGAGGAGGTCTGTTCACTGATTGAAGAAGTGGCTATGAATAGTTTTCAATGTCTCTCCAAGGAAGGTATCCAATGTCCATGACGTGGATGTCTTAGCAATCCTAACTTCACAAGTTCTTGCAATTTCTAGTAAGTTAGATAAGTTAGAACAAATCATTTGCAAGGATCTCTACCAATTGATAATATAACTTATGGACTAATAGAAGATTATAACACTATTTCTCTAGAGATCCTAAATGGCATAAGAACTAGAGGCAACAACCCCTAATCTAAACCATATAATCGTGGATGGAGGAAATGCCCAAATTTCAGTTGGAGTAATGATCAAAATGTAGGAAACCAAAATTGGGGTAGCAACCAACCTAACTCTTCAGGAAATTGAAACAATCAAGGAAATAATTTTAACCCAAGACCAACTTATCAACCTGGATTCACTTAAAATCCTCAGTTTAGGAAGAAGAAACTATCTGTAGAAAATCTGATCGTGAATATGACGAGTGAGATATAAATTCATACAACAAGCAATTATAAGAATATTGAAATAAATAGGGCAAATAGCTAACTCATTGAGTTAGAGACCTCAATGGATGTTACCAAATAACGCAGAGGTGAATCCAAAAGATCATAATGTGGAGCATTGTAAAGCCATTAGATTGATAAATAAGAGAAAGTTGGAAGACATCCTTTAGAAGGAGAGTAGTCCCTAATTATGTGAAATTCATGAAAGATATCCTTAATAAGAAGAGAAAACTAGAAGATTTTGAAACTATTTCACTGACTGAGGAATGTGATGCTATCTTGCAAAAGAAATTGCCACGAAAGTTGAAAGATCCAAATAGTTTTACCATTTCTTGCACAATAGTGGATATATTTTTTTGAAGAGTTTATGTGATTTTGGAGTTAGTGTCAACTTTATGTTATTGTGTGTCCTTGGGAGATTAGGATTAGGTGAAGTACAACCTACCACTATATCCCTTCAGCTTGTAGATCAATCTTTGACTTACTCTAGGGGGATTATAGATGATATTTTAGTTGAGATTGATAAGTTCATCTTCCCAAAAGATGTTGAGATCCCAATCATACTTGGTAGACATTTTCTTACCATTGAAATGGTAAATATTTATTTACAAGCAGGGGAGTTAATCATGAGAGCTTTGGATCAATAAATAATTTTTAAAATTTATGCTTTGATTCAACCCCTTGTACATCCTCCAGTAAATCATAATAGCCCTGTAACGCTTTATTTTAGAAAGCTTGCTAAGTACCACCAACAACCACCCCATTCCAACACCACCCCACCCACCCCCCCCAACCCGCCCACACCCCCCTGTTTTGCTTGATAGCATATTGCTGCTACGCGTACTTTTCATTTGTTGTTAATAGTTTTATGTGAAGTGGCTTGGAAGTTGGCTTTAACAGTTAAAATTTTAAATATAAATTTTTGTTATTTTTTTAGCATGGCATATTGACATTTCGAGTATATCTGATAATTTGACTTCCAGATGAAGGTGGCTCGTTTCTTGGATTTTTTGATGCTTTCTTTTGGTCATAATTCACAGTTTACTGGTTCCATTGATAAGCTTATTTCTTCTAAGCCACTCTCAGTTGGTTATCTGCTCTCAGTTTCTGAGCTGAAGGCTGCCTCTCTTTCTGGTGATTCAAGCCATGTTATCAATGGTGATGCTCTTCCTCTTGTCTCTGAGATGCCGATGGGAAGTTCAACAACGAACATGCCTGGTGATTATGAGTTTCCTCGCATGCCTCCTTGGTTCTTAAATGTTGGGAGTCAGAAATTGTACCTGGCTCTTGCTGGAATTCTTAGACTCGCTGGTCTGTCAATTATGGCAGGTATAATTGTTTATATATAAATGTACCTTTGGCAGTTTGTGTTCTGATTTTGGATTTTCCTGAAATATTATAGAATGCCCATTTAAGTAATTATAATATTTTCATGTAACTATGTTGAATCTTAATTGGTGTTATGGATTGTTACTAATAATTCTGTTGAATTTGACTTGGTTCTGTTTTTCTTATGTTGAACTTTTTGATAGGTAACAGAAGTGATGTATCTCTATTGGGCCTCATTGATAATCTTTTGGAACATGTCAGGAAACTCATTTCTGAACTCAGAATGAAAGGATATAACAAAGAAGGCTGGCAATCGTGGTATTCCCAAGGTGGTTCGGGACAGTTGCTACGCCATACTAGCACTGCAGTTTGTATGTTAAATGAGATTATATACGGATTGGCAGACGATTCAGTTAGTTCATGTTTGAAGTTATTTAAAACCGAGACAAATGTTGAAGAACAGAAAATGGAATTTGTTTGTGATAGTGATCAACTTTCTACTTCCAGAAGGTCAGCTTGGAAAGTTCATCAAGGCAAGGATGCTAGAGAACACATAATTCATTGTGTTGGGAGTATTTTGCATGAATATACATCATCTGATGTATGGGATCTCCCTGTACATCCAGCTTCTTCTCAGCTAGATCCTGACTCAGTAACAAACCTGTCATTTTATATTTTCAGGGATTCTAGAATGCTCCACCAAGTATTGATTCTCAACCGCTTTTTGTTAATTTCTGATCCTTGGGGTATTGTTGCGCTCGTACAAAATTGTTTCCTAGTTGTATTCTGATAATTGGACCAACCCAATTTCCTACGCAGGTAATCATTGAAGGAATAGGCATCTTTAGTAAGGTTATTGGGAAGGATTTTATAAGCAGTGGTTTCATGCACTCAACCTTGTATTTGTTGCTTAAAAATCTTATTTGCTCCAATGGTCTTATAAGAAATGCATCCGATGCTGCATTGCATGTCCTTTCAGCTAATACTGGCCATTCTACTGTGAGTATAATCGTAATAGTAATTTTGAAAAATTAAATGTTCTGTAATGCCGCAGTAACTGTATGCTGTAATAGGTAGGCCATTTGGTTGTAGCAAATGCAGACTATATTATTGACTCCTTGTGTCGACAATTAAGGCATTTGGATCTCAACCCTCATGTTCCTAATGTACTTGCTGCAATGCTGTCCTATGTTGGTGCTGCTGATGAAATTTTACCACTATTAGAGGAGCCGGTATAATTTCTAACTTCCACATTATCAAAATTTAATTAGCTTGCCTTTTGCTTGGAAACCTAAGTTAACTAGTATTATTATTTATCAATCTTTGCTAGATGCGTGCTGTTTCATTAGAATTGGAGGTCCTTGGTAGACATCAGCATCCCCATCTAACTGTTCCATTTTTAAAGGTTGGTCTTTTACGTGCCTTTCATCTGCACTGTTACTTTTTAATTTCCAACATTATCAGACACAGGGAGTACTTTCATGGATTTATCGAATAGTTTATTTTAATTGCAACTATTACTATAGCAAGATGACCCATAAAGCCTGTACTTGAAAATTTTTAGTTAATATAGCATTTTTTTTACAAATAAAATCTGACGTTACTCTAAAAAATCCCATGATTAATGCCATGTTCTAGTAGAATAAATGAAGAGGGCGGGCCTAGAACAATGATCAAGTTTTCTCTAGTTTATTTTGGAGATCCTAGGTTCGAGTCATGGGATGGAAACTCCTTTTTGTAAATGTAGGGTTAAGATTATGTTATCAGTCACTTTCCAGACTTTGCATTTATGGGAGATCATGTATGGTGCTTCCTTTTGGTTCCAGAATAATGAAAATTGCTTTTGGTCCAAGAGTTTTAAGCATTTTGTTTTGCCACTTGAAGTTGGAATCAGTGATGATATCGAATCAATCATGAACAAGCAGGGATCATTTAGAACCTGAACTTTTTTATTCAACTCTAGTGAAGTTTTAAGTTTAAACAATCAATTCCAAGTCAGAATTTGAAACTAATTAGGGTTAAAGGCTATTAATTTTATAAGATTATTTTTTAATTATTGATTAGAAATATATATTTGTTTTTATATTTGTGTTTGATTGTTTTGATAAATTTATAAATTATATTTGTGCAAGTGTGTATATGCATATGTATTATAATATAAATGATATTTATGTATTTATATGTGAAATCATGTGAGTGTTTGTAATATACCATATCAATTTCAAGTTGCATAGAGCTAATTCCGATAAGCCATCTTAACGTATCTATTTTGATTGACCCTATTGAAATTCAAAAGATTATCAAGCAAGTTTTATACAACAACAACAACAACAATTCTTTATCCCACTAAGTGGGGCCAGCTAAATGAATCCTTTTTCTCCATTGTCATATTAAGTGTCGTATTTTCATTTAATTCTATCATATTAAGGTTATTTTTTTATACAACATGCCAAAGACTTTTTAGGTCTATCTCCACCCTTCTTGTCTAATCTAAAACATCTACTCTCCTAATTGGATCATCAGATTGTTGATGTTTAATGTGACTGATGTTTAATGTGACCAAACATGTGACCAAACATACTAAGACGACTCTCTCTAATTTTGTTTGCCGCTAAAGCTACACCAACCCTTTCATAGATATATTCGTTTCACATTTTGTCTCTAAGTGTCAAGTCACTCATCTACGTCAAGTCACTCATTCTCTAAGTGTCAAGTCACTCATCTACCTAAGCATTCTCATCTCAGCAAAACCTAGTTTTATGCTCCTCTTTTATAGGCCAACATTCGTTGCCATAAATCATTACAGGTACACCGCCATCTTATAAAATTTTCCTTTTAAGTCCAAGCGGTACTTTTCTGTCACACAATAGACTCGATTCAGTCCTCCACTTCAACCATCCAACTTGAATTCTACTAATAACATACCCATCTATATCACCATTAATTTGAGTAATAGACCCGATAAATCTAAAACGTTCACTCCTTTTAATGATTTCAAGCAAGTTTTATATTAATACATAACTATGAACCCCTAATGGCAACCGTGCTAAGGTTTGAAGTTAGACCTTCAGTTGCCAATTATGCCGAAGGCCTTCAGCATCCTCTGAAAAATATAAAATGGTAATTTTAAAAAAAAAAGTTAAAACATGAAGGATTTGTCCTGATCAAATATTTAAGAAATAGCATAAAAATTTAATTGTTTTTCTTTAAAATTCAAAGGTTAAAATGTTACTGGGATATTACTTTTATTTCTTCTGTCATTTTTAAAAAATTTTAGAAAATAGTGAATTTCTTGTTCTCTTATAATGGTGTTATCTTCCAATATACATAATCTTTTTTATTAAAATTTTTTTTTTATCCCTTTGCTTAGGCAGTGAATGAAATTTCAAAGGCTTCGAGATCCGAGTGTTGTAGGTTGCCTAGTGTAGCCGAGTTATTTAATACACATAGCATGGTGAATGTTTCTTCTGCTCTAGATGGGGAAGAAAATAATACTTCAATAAATATGCCAGGTAGTTCTTTGTCAATATTATTTATTTACTGCATTTTCTTTGTTCAGACATCTGATTTTCTTGAACCTGTTATTCTACGCTGCAATGTGCGCATTATTATTGTTTTAACCAAGCTCTGAATTTTGTGGATATTTTACGATTTTGATGTAAGATATGTTAGATAAATTAAGGTGTACATAGTGGTTAATATTTCTCAAGATAAAAGTGTTGGCAAAAGAGGGATACAGCGTACGTCAGGATGCTCCTCCAATAAAAATGGTCCATGCCCAAGTTAAAAGCATATTGTGAAGGCAATGGCAGAACCATGATTGTCATAATGGGGCAGATAAAAATTTATTTTAATGAACAAATTAAAAGAGCAAGAGGGGTGAAGTTTCCGTTTTAGATATATACATCATGAAGGAGGTTTACCTTAAATTTAGGGTTGGCAAAGGCCACTCATCTTAACCCAAGCTCTTTCATGAGGTGAAGGTAATCATTTTTATATGGTTTAGAGTGACTGACAAACACGAACGGAGGCGGGAGACGCGAGTGGAGGTGGGAGCAGTTCGCGTAACAGCAAGGGTCGCGGGAAATGTCGCGACAGTGGAGCAGGAGTTTCGCGATCGGCGCAGGGAGGCGGGAGCGAGAAGCTATCGGACGGGGCTCCACACTAATAAATCTCCCACTTGGAGACCAATACACCTGCTACAACGTCTTCTTCCTCGAACTGATATTCTTCATTGGCGGTGTCACAATTTTCTTCAAACGTGAATCCTCCATCACTGCAACTCAAAGCCTCTGTCTTCACTCTAGAAGACCAACTGAAGTTGTGCACAACTTCAGTTTTTTAAGAGTAACATCCTCAGTCAACATACCTTTGCACCTCCAAGCTATTTCCTGGATTACTCTTGTCTATGCTTGCAACTCCCACTGCATGGGCAATATTCTGCGTCTGCTGAAAGTCTTTTTCAACAAGTCTAGTCTTGTACCTCTTACTGCCATCAAGCTCAGTCTTCACCCGGTACACCCACTTGTTGTGTAATGTCTTCTTCCCTGATGGAAGTTCTGCTAGCTCCCACTTGCTCGAACTTTTACCTTGCAAGATTTCTTCATAACTCTGTGGTTCTCCACCATATATCTGTGGAACAATAGGAATTGGTACCCCGAACACACTCTCCTCTTCACTATCACCATCAACAGAACTATGAACTGTCAGCAATAGTGCATCATGTACTTCTTCAGATATCACATTTGTGCTATCATTCTCCATCTTCTTAGGATTCCTGCAGTTTCTCTTTATGTGGTCGGCCTTGCCACAATTCCAGCAGATTGCCTGTTGATCAGACTTTGATTTTGATCTCCTTCTATTTGAGTTACATTCATTTCATCTCCCTCTGAAATCAACATTTAGTGCCGAACTCGAAATCAACATTCAGTGCGAACTCGAACCTGAGATCTCTCCAGAAACTTTTCTGTGCACCTCCTCAGCCAAAATCAAATCACGAATATCATCACATTTCATGTTAAATTTACCTGTAAAACTGCTAACTGTTATCCTCATGGTTTCTCAACTATTTGACAATGATGCCAACAATAACAACTCACGTATCTCATCATCAAAATCAATTTCAACAGACGACAATTAATTTGTTATAGTATTGAAATCATTCAGGTGTTGAGCAACAGAAACAATTTACACCATCTTCAAGTTGAATAACTTCTTCATCAAGTACACCTTGTTATTCGTCGATGATTTTTCATACATTCCTGATAAGACTGCCATAAGATTTACAGTCGTTATTTTCTTAATGACATTGTGTGCAACGAACCTCGATAGGGTCAATCGAATAACCCCCAGAACTTGTCGATTCAATAAATTTCATTCAGCCTCATCCATCCTTTCAGGTATTTTCCCAGTAACGGAAGATAAAGTTTCTTCCCATAAAGGTAATTCTATCTCTGCATTCTCCAATAACCAAAATCTGTGCCATCAAATTTCTCGATCCCTGAAACTTTCACTTCATCTGCAACCATCATTCTTTCTCAGATCCAAAACAAAGCTCTGATACTAGTTTTTGTGAACTATATACCAGTTGTTGTGGTATATATATAGAATTAAAATAGGAGAACGATCTTTGACGAAGCCAAAAATAGAACGAGAAAAATCACACCAAAAAACAGTAACACAGCGGAACACACAGATTTACGTGGTTCGGCAAATTGCTTACGTCCATTGTATATTCTCATACATCAGTCAATCACCTCGACTTACAAAAGGAATCTCTCACTTTATTGCTCTCTCTGTTCTTCTCTCTCTACACCGAGATACATCGAAGAAACTCTACACCGAGATGCACCAAAGAAGATAAACTTACAAGAGAAATAAACCTAATTTTTCTTCAATCATAAGCCACCAAGAAGAAGTCAAGGGAGAACAATCTTCTTCTTCTTCTTTCTTCTTCCTTCCCCGCAAGGAACTACTGCTTGCACTTTCCTTCCTTCTATCCTGAGGAAGCCCGAAGAAGAACACCAACCGTGACTTTTGAACTACAGGAGGCCGCTCCTTTTCACGATAAAAGGAGGCGAAGCGATGCTTCCGGGCTAAGGAAAGGCGGGAGACACGAACGGAGGCGGGAGCGGCTGGTTCACGTAACAGCAGAGGTCGCGGGAGTTTCGGGATCGGCGCAGGAAGGCGGGAGCGAGAAGCGATCGGACCAGGCTCTATACTAACAGTATTGACAACTCAGGAGATATTTGAGTATTTTATTACTATATTCCACATTTGTGGCCTTTTTCTTTCTGTCTCTTATTTTTATTTTTCTTTTTTTTACTTGAAGAAATTCACTACTTTAATATTGAATCATCTCATCTCCCCATTGCTGAGTTAACTGAATGTTGATTGTCAGATAAAGATATTCACATCATTTTGTTCAACAACTCCTGTTACCTAGGCTGAAGGAGGCCCCCGCCCCCCACCTATTCCCTTCCAGAAACTGTACAGCGAGATAATAATGACATCATTTACTGAGGCACTTAAAATGTTCAAAATTATATAAAAATTTAAACAAATTAATCATACATGCTAATGCGTGTTTTTATTATTTCACATTTCTTAATTTACCTTTTTTTTTGCATTTGAAATTCTTGATTTACCTGTTGATCGATTATACTATATTTTCTGTCCGTAGACTTCTATTGATTTAATATTTGTTAGTTCGTAAAATTTTTTTCATATGGTATAATAGAGCTATTTTTTCTCTTTACATATCTCATGATAGAAAGTTTTCATTGATTTTAATGACCTTGAACGAGTAATTCTTATTTATATGACCGATTTTTTATGATTTAGAAAATGGTAATGTCATGGCCATTCAGCTTCGCTTAGAACACTTGGAGAAATTATTATTCAAGTTGAATGATATGAGAAGATATAGAAGGACAATAGGATCTCTTGCATCTTCATGCTTAAAAGCGGCAACTCCTCTGGTTTCTTCACTGGACGAATCAGCTTGTCTGGCGGCACTTGACATTTTGGAGGTATTATAAATTTTAAGCATATAGTTTTTGGTTTGTGGTGCAAGATGACTCTACATTAGGAATTTGAATGTAACTACGTGCATTGTATATTCTCATACAAGAAAAATGGAGGATCCACAAATCAGAAGTAATCAATTAATCAGTAACTCATTTTATTTAAATGAAAACAAACATTAGTAGAATTTAAACCATTTGGTAATGAAATAATTTAAAATGTCATAGAATTTTACAAGAAATTTGACAGAATTAGAACTCAACAAGCAAACCTAGTTAATTTTTACAAATCACTTTTCCAAGATGTCCCTTTTTCATCAAATGAAGAGCACTGAATAACTCGATATAGATGAAATAAAATTAAGAATATTTTTTTTTGTTGTAAGAAAACAATTAGACCTCATTCCACTACCAAGGAGATGACTTTCCTTAGCATCAAATATTTGCATTTATAGCGCACATGAATAACTCATATGCACTCAGAAGAGTGAAAATCAGAAAAGAAAAAGATTATTTAAGCTAAAAATTGTGCATTACATGCCTTATATTATCAGATATAGACTCATCATTACTTGGGCTAGTAGATATTTTTTATACGGGATCAGCTTAAATTAAGAGAAAATAAAAACCCATTCAATTTCCAAAGCCACTTAAGCACATCTTGAATTTAAAATTTTAAAATAGATGCATGTACCAACTCAGCTCAAAAGAAAATGATCTTCTAAGAATTCAGCAAAATCCCACCTCATGTAATACATGGATCAACGCATTGCTAAGAATGTATGGTAAGGACCCGCCAGCCAACCGCATGAACTTTAGAGAATAATAACTAACATCTAAGAAGAGAAATCACATCCTCAAGATAGTCCATTTTCTTTTTTTTTTAATTTAATAAATAATTCCAAGCTTAAACTGCTGCTCCAAATAGTTGTTAGTGTCTGAACGTCAAGCAGTTGAAAAGTTGAGTTCATATTTTCTTCCAAAATGTTTTCCGGACGTAACTCGTGAGTTTTTTCTCAATCATTTAAATTCAATTTAACAATATGAGATGCATTAGTAGTTTAGTGGCATTATATGAAATGTGTCATTTTTAAAAATGATCCACCTTAGGAATAATAAAGCATGTTTTCTCAGTGTTTATGGTAAAATAGATGTTGTTTACAAGTAATTGGCAGAGGTATGTATAACTATGCGTTCTATATTCTACCCTTAGATTATTGACAAGTCCTACTTTATAAAACAATTTGTTTTGCTACCCTTAGAGTCGTTGCTATCCCGTTGTCCCAGCCCTCCGATCTTGCGGCCGCCACCTTGCTCTTGTTGCATCGTCCAAGACAACCATTCCCTGTCAACCGTTGTCACTTGCTTGCTGTATGTGGACCTTGCAACAACTGCCTTGCTGTTTTGACCTGTCAACTGGCCCTTCTCCACCACCCGAACACCTTCATGACCCTCGTCCCTCAACGACCACCGCCACCACCCTTCGATCCAGTCCTGTCAATAAGCGTTTGTTGCTATTTTGTTTTTCAATGTCTCTGATTGCAACTTCTTTTTGCTTTTGAGTAATAATATTTACTTTCCTTATTGTGGTTTGGGTTAACTCTGGTATCATTTGGTATTACAACTAGCCTAACCCTAGTCCTATCCTAAGGTATTTAGCATCCCCTATATCTCTACCCAAAAATTTTCTTTCTCACCCTACATCACCCCGTACACCTTCTTCCATACCCAAAACCCAAATCCTAGCCATGCCATTGAGGAGACAATAATTGGATGTTGATCAGGAGTTCATGGAAGACATACAGAGACAACTTTGCTACTATGGCTCGATGAAATTGAGAAAAAGAGACCATCTATAGCCACAACGATGGCTTGCTAGATTGAAGGAATGGAGTGAATCTTTTCCACTGCATGGATTCTAGAGATGAAGAATCTCTATCTCAAACATTTGATGTGAAATATTTAGAGAAGCCTAAATTTTAAATTAACAGTGGATTTGCCACATTTTGACCGTCACTTAGATCCGAATGAGTTCATCGAGTGGCTTCAGACTGTGGAACTTTTCTTTGCGTACCAGGGAGTCCCACCAGACGAAATGGTGGAACTAGTTGCCAACAAAGTAGAGTGCATTATTTCTGTGGGAAAATTTGAAATGCTTATGCCAACGTAAGGGAAAAATCAAGCTCATTACTTGGTCCAAAATGAAACGGGAGGTACAATGTTATTACC
The DNA here is from genome assembly GCF_001263595.1 of Phalaenopsis equestris. Classification (NCBI taxonomy): domain Eukaryota; kingdom Viridiplantae; phylum Streptophyta; class Magnoliopsida; order Asparagales; family Orchidaceae; genus Phalaenopsis; species Phalaenopsis equestris. The sequence continues at coordinate 509,792 of NW_018164502.1, read as the reverse complement.
TACCAGCTTATTACAGACTAAATGTTCACGCCCTACCATCTAAAGTGGAAAGGCAGCATCATCTGATACTTCTTCACCTTACAGGCATTGTTCAACCCTAGGATTGAGTTGCAGGAGCACACCAAGTGAAACATTCAAGCCCCCATCTAAGGTAAAACTAATTCAGAGCGAAGAGCATGTGATATTAATCCACATTCTCAAATCCATCTCAGTCATGAAGTGTTCCATGGGTCACAGATTTGGGCATATCAAATAAGATTGCACAATCAGAAGAATGATTTTTTTTACTAATCAGAGAGCAGTTGATAAATTAAACAGTGATTCAAGAGAAGATGAAGATTTCAGAGAGGATTCTCAACTTCCAACCGACAAAGAAAAGGCATTAGCGATTCCAGTTGAACCCGAGAGAGAGAGAGACTCAAGTTGAGTTAACCATAGCTTTCTAGAGGGTAGTGAGTTTGAGATAATGGGTGTTCATGCAGCATATGAGATTGTTGCACTTCGAGCTACCATGTTGCAGACGTTGAGAGGAGCATTAGCAGGACTGATATTGGATGTCCAAAAGGGTCATGAGCTTGAGGTTTCGATATCAGACACAAACCAATCCCAAATAAGATAAATTCAGACTTTTCAGATAATATGCTACTTCTTGAGTTGTCCATATTGAGGTCCAACATGCCAGAGATGAGAAGCTTTTGAATTACTTCTGGAAGTCCCTATGGAATCATTTGAATATTAAATGGAATTCAACAGTAAATCCACCAACAGATGGTCAGAGAGGATGGATGAACTATAGCGTGAGAAATCGCCCCAGGATTTATGGGAAAAATAACATCCTATAGTAGGATCTTGCTCAAGTTGATTCCTCCTAGAAAACTTGTTTATCATATACATCCGAGTACGAGGATCGGCAGAAGCATATTATAGATTTACTTCATTGGGGTTGAGAATCTATCAATATGCAGCTCTAGTTCAAGTTGTGTCAAAAGTAGATGCATACTTATTCTATCAGGATGTGCTTTTGAATGAAAACACCTACATGATTAACTCATTGGGAGCTTTCAATATTTTTTATACCTTCAATAGGGTCAAACTGACTACTATGAGACAAAAGCTTTGACAGATGAAATTGAAGTTACCCTAACTTCAAGAGATCGGTGCGGGAATGGTCTCAGAGAAGTTTTTGCAATCATTGTTGTAGTATTGCTACAACATCGCGAACTCCTGTGAGCGAGGGTGGTTTTGACCGGTCCAAGAGGGTCGATTGGATTTCCCTTCTATTTGGAGTGGGGTCCACTCCTATTTATCCTAAGTCTCTAAATATTATGTTTTTTTTAAGGTGTTTTTGTCTCATATTTTTTTCAAGACAGCTGTCAGCATTCGATGTTCTCCTTTTAGAGTTGTATCCGAAGGCGAGAAGGTGTTTCGATTGTAACTCGTTAGAGGTGGTGACCTTCTTCAAGGGTTTGAATGGTGCTCTGCCTGTAGATCGATTACTTGGGGATAATTTATCTTTACCCAACTCCTCTGCATTCCTCACGCTTCGCTACCTGACATCCCTCTTTGTTGACGCCTTTTAGAACCATAAGGAACTATTGTTCATGCCTACTCCATCTGCCTTATTCACTCTTTCAAGTCTTGCCCGCTGATTCATGCCCATTTCAACCATCCATAATTGTCGTTGCTACTATTCCGGAACTCCCTACTTGTTTCCACCGCCCAGAACGGCACGAAGTTGCTGCTATTCTGCTGTCTCAGCTCTTCGCTTTTGCATTCGCCACCTTTCTCTTGTTGCCATCATCCAAGACAGCTATTCCTCGCCCATCGCCGTTGCTTGCTAGCTTTCCAAGTAACCTGAAACAACCGCTTTGTTGTTTCTGCTTGTCAATCGACACTTTTTCACTACTCGGTCGCCTTCCTTACTCTCTCTGACCACCACCACCACCTTTGATCTAGTCCTAGTTGGAGCTAGTGACGTATTGCTATGTTCAATCTCTGTGTTTCTGATTATAACATCTATGTGCTTTTGAGTAATAATATTTGTTTTCTTTATTTTGGTTTGAGTTAGTTGTGGTATCAGGGCATTAAATAGATAATCATTTTTAATCTTGTATTATTAAGCAAATTTCAGTCATTGTTGAAATGGTTTTTATTATATTAGCAAATCTCATCAAATCCTTTCATTTTGACTTTTTTTTATTTTACCAAAAACAGTCACCTCATTGATACTTTATTCAAGATTTGGGAAAATTTTTGTCAAAACTAGCGCTATTTGTGGATATATATATATA
>NW_018164502.1:504205-505896 GCF_001263595.1 Phalaenopsis equestris | reverse complement strand
CTCCATAGCTTATTAATGTAAGAAATGATGTTAGTGAAAACCATCATTTTATGAATCTCCTTGCCCTCATGAATAATATCATTCCTAGGATCCAGATAAACCACCAAATGATATAAGGATATATTTGCCATAAGTGTTTTTTCTTACCATCCGGGTTGCAACTCAAGGTGGTGAGAGAAAGATTCTTCTAAGGGGAAAGACAACTGCCAAACCACTTTCCAGCCTTTCCCCAAATAAATAAAGCATAGGGGCACGAGAAAAAGATATGTTCAATTGACTCCTCCGCCATCAAACAAAAACAACACCTGTAAGCAATTTTCAAACCTTTCATCTTAAGAATGTCATCAGAAGGAATAATCGAGTGAAATATCCGCCAGATTAAGAAGGACATAGACGGGGTTAAGGCCCAACTCCATACCCCTTCTCCCCAAGAGGTGTTTTGAAAGTTGTGGCGAGTAACATATAAGGATTTAAAAGAATTTGCCATAGGCAATTTTAAATGAGTGTCATGCAAGAGAGGATCAAAAGGTGTCGTAGAAATAAAATTAGCTCCCTCCAAACCCAATATGCTAGTAAGAAGAGGAAGATTTCAATGACCATCAACCCAAACATCGGAGACCTTGAGATTAGGAAACCGTAAATCCCTCATGTTCAACAAAGCATGAGACCAACAATTTTGCCAAAAGGAGAGGTTACCTCCACCCACCTCCCAATAAATAAAATCCTTTGCCCAATCTCTAACCTTCAGCATTCTCTTCCACATCGTAGAGTTACCCAACCGCCAAATAGTCAAAGCAGGGTGAGAGAAATGACAGTACTTCCCATGCATAAAATTGGCCCATAACGACTCATTCTTTCTAAAATTAAACCATTGTTTAAAGACATTAATATCAGCCAAATGATTCAATGATTTGAAACCCAAACCACCGGCGCTTATGGGTTTACAAACATCTTTCCAAGGTAATCATCTTCTACTAGAGTGATTTCCAACTCATAAGAACTTATTGAAACATCTTTCAAGAGACAAGATAGTACTCTTTTTGGGTTGAAGAATCTGAAGTATATATAAAGGAAAAGACCCAAGAATACTTCTCAACAAAGTAATACAACCCCCAAAAGTGAGGAAGTTATTTTTCCAGTCCATGATTATTTTTCGAATCTTCTCCACAACCTGGTCAAACTGAATACGTATTTTTCTGCCTTTGAGGATGAAAACCCCCAGATATTTGAGTGGGAGGTTAGAGGGGGAGAAACCCGTATAGTTAGCAATCCAAGAGGCATTAGAGCGATTTTAGAGTTTCCCCCAAAAAGATATTACATTTACTAGCATTGAATGAAAGGCCCGAGATAAGTTGAAAATCAATCATGGCATTATGAATCACCTTCACTGAATTCTTGCTTGCATTAGAAAAGAGGATCAGATCACCAACATAGGCCAAGTGAGACACTAACATACTAGATTTGTGAGAATAATGTAGCTTGGAGTTTCTCCTGAAAATATTGTTAAGAAGACGGGAGAGATAATAAAAAATTAAAATGAAAATAGTGGGGGATAAAGGATCTCCCTGCTTAATCCCACGGCCCGCACTGAAAAACTCTGAGAATTGCCATTGATGAGAATGTTTTACTTATTACAATTAAGCCAGGATTTTATAATATTGCAGAACTTGAGAGAAGCCACGAGCATGGAG
>NW_018164502.1:503846-504142 GCF_001263595.1 Phalaenopsis equestris | reverse complement strand
CAATTTAGTAATTCCAATTTAGTAATCATGTTGCCCCCTCTACACTTTTTATCAAGGTCAAGAGTGAGTTCCTGAGCTAGCATAATATTATCAGTAATCCCCCTCCACTAAATAAAAGCAGATTGATTCAAGGAGATTAACTTGTGAAGATGATGTTGAAGGCGTTTGACTAAAATCTTACTAATCAACTTAGAAATCACAGAGGTGAGGGAAATATGCCTAAAATGATCCCAAGAGCTCTTCTGATTGTTCTTAGGAATAAGGACAATAGTTGCAGCCGAAAAATAATTTCCAAG
>NW_018164502.1:499194-503745 GCF_001263595.1 Phalaenopsis equestris | reverse complement strand
CTTATTACAGTTAATCTCAAGGAGAGTGGAATTAATCTCCTCAATCGTAGGAATAGCACAAAGATCCATATGCACCATATGATTTCTCACATCTTCAAACAAAAATGCATCAATATCGCCCGTCGTCTCATGAAACTCAAAAAGTTTAGCAAAGTGTGACACAGCATTCTCCCCAATTTCCTCATCTTCAGTAATTCAATGCCCCTCATTGTTTTTTAATTCTCACAATGATGTTATTAGCTCTTCTTTGTTTGATATAAGCATGAAAATACTTAGTATTTCTATCACCTTGAGTAAAGTGAGTTTCCCCCTCCTTTTGTTGAAACATCTCCTTATCAGCATAGATTTTATTGTTTTGGTTCAATAGGTCATCTAATTATTTTTATTTGTTAAAATTTCATCCATTTCACACTATTAAATTTTTATGTTAATCAGCTTCTCTTCTAAGTTAGATACAAACACAACCTATTAAGATTTATATTTAATGTAGGGTTCGTGTAAATAGAAGTCTATAGACTTATTTGTAAATGTTGTAAGGCTTTAAAAAAGTTGAAGTGTTAATGAAATGCGTAAGTTCTATTTTTTTACAAAATAATTCTTTTTGGTATCAGAGCTAAACCTAGCTGAGATCTGCATATACATGCAGAGACGAGACGTGAAGCTGTTGCGGAGAAGAGGCGATTAGAGCTACCTAGGACGACGACGATGGGTGTGAAGAATTGCATGGAAGGGTCGCGATATAGCCGTGCCTACAGCTAACTGGGACGACAACGCGATCAAAGCTGCTGGGACGGAAACGACTCATATTACAGTTGCAATCGGAGCTAAGCAGGGAGGATGTGATAGGATCACCATGCTACAATCACGATTAGAGTTAATTGTGAAGGCACCGAGGAGATTGTGACGAGGAACAGGCGACACAGACGTCTGATTGGAGTTGGAGTTCACTGTGAGTCGTGATCGGGCTCTTTTAGCGAAACCTAAGAAATGGGAGTTGGTTTTGGGAGTCTTCTGCGGTCGACTTGTGCTCTGGGCAGGAAGTTACATGCAAGGCGAAGCTTTATTTATTTATTGTTTTTGTTTAGAGGAACGTCAGGATAATTTCATGTGAGGATGTCAACAAAAAAAGATGGTGCAAGATGTAAAGAATTGGAACTTCTGGATAAGATAGATCCTGCAAATCTGAAGGTCTTGCTCTGGCTCATACAGGGAGATAGCGTCTCGATGCGATCGACTACCTCAACACATGCTCCGACGCATGTGAAACTTGATATACCTCCTGTGAATCTGAAGCTCGATGGACTGACCGCCTATCTGAGTTGGTCACGTCGAATCGGAGGCTGCTCTGTCCGGAAGAGATTAGAAGGATACATGATGGAGGTTGACCAAAGAGTGCCAGTGTTAAGGGGGATGAGTGGAGGACCACACATGCATTGATTTACACCTGGCGGCTACTTAATTTGATGGTTTGATGGTTCCATCGATTTTAACATCAATTGATGGCATTTGGAAGGTTAATGACAACTAGGCAAAGCTGAAGAAAACCTATGTTGAGACTGAGAACCACATGAGGGTGTTTCAGATTCAACTTGACATAGAGACGGTAGTACAAGATGATAGATCAATTTAGGAGTACTCCATAGAGCTGTAGCGGTTATGGCAAGATCTTATTCACTTGTTGCCTATATCAAGTTGTGATGATCGAGAATGTAAGATGGGGGGGATCTTTGCACAGATAAAGGATTATGCAATTTCTGGCTCATTTGAACCCGGTCTTTGATCGGAGGAGATCTGTCTTCCTAGCCCAAGCAACAATTTCTTCACTAGATGAGGCCATCACCACGATGTTGAAGGAGAGTCGCATGAGGCTATACTTAGAGCCGAGTGGACTTTCAAGTACACGATCTGCTTTGGCTGCCTCGAGCTCAGGCATGGCAGGTGCGTAGGGGGTGACTCGTAGGTGCTAGAACTATGGAGGAGTGAGACACCTGAGCAAGGCTTCGTCGAAAGCCGCCTAAGGAAAGAGAAACGGGTGAAGCTGGACATTCTAGAAACTGTAGTCATAATCGTGAGGGCCAAAGGGGTGGACGAGGGAGTCACTGAGCAAATCTGATGGTAGCGGAGGACAAGGGAGAGATTGGGGTGGTCTTTACTGATGAAAATCACGAGCTTTTAGAGATGTTGAAGAGGAAGTAGAGATCGACGGGTGATATAACTGAGGATGTTCCCACTATATTGTCATCCAAGGGGAATATTGATATTTATGCCCACTCAGTCAAAGGTACTCGTGATACACATGTTATTGTCTCTATTTCCACCACAAAATCACTCTATACATGTGATAGGTGCTGCTATTGAGTTCTCTTCATATACTCACCTAGCAATCCCAAGAGCATTCAGACCACTGATGGCATAACACTGTCTGTTGTTGGTAAGGGTACCGTGAGATGTGTCAATTCTATCTTGTATGCGCCTGTAGATGTGACTTTTAGAGAGTTTTAACCATACTATACCTTGGAGGTGACCTCACCCTTTGGTTACTCGTCAGTTGTTGGAGGTATGAGGTGAGAGGGGGGAGTAGTGATGTTGAAAGATTGACACATGTGGGAACGATGCATTATCTTGTTTTGTTGGAAGGATCGACTAAGGAAGGGCTAGAAAATGAGCCCGAAGGTAGTTGGAGGGAGTTGAGGGTATATACAAGGAGAAAAAGGCAGAATGAGGGAATAGTGTTTGTCGTGCCACTTCTACCAACAAGTCCTTTATCTCAGTCTACTCCAACTCTTAGAACATCTACACTATCCACTTCAGAATCCGATTACACATGTTATATGATTCCTCTCTTATCCTCCTACTCCCATAATTTTGAGGAGGATCTCTCGCAGCAATGCAGGTCATCCTCGTAATCGTTATTCTCCTAATCATTTTTGCTTCTCATTTTACATTGCTCAGTTTGTCTCATACTCTAACATATCACTTTTACATAGAGAATTTATTGCATATTTGGACACTGCCTCTAGACCCAATTGTTGGCAGGTAGCTTAGAAGAATCCAAAGTGGAAGGCTGCAATGCTCGAGGAACTTGGTGCTCTCGACATGAACAGGACATGGGAGTTTGTGTTGCTACCAGCAAGTAAAAAACTCGAGGAACTTGGTGCTCTCGACATGAACAGTACATGGGAGTTTGTGTTGCTACCAGCAAGTAAAAAAATCAGTTAGGTGCAAATGGGTCTTCACAGTGAAAGATCGATGTCTACAATGTACGGTTGGTGGCGAAATGGTATAATCAGACGTATAACTCGATGAGACATTTGCACTAATGCTAAAGATGAGCACAGTCATGACACGTGTCTCTTTAGTTGTGAATAGTGGATGGAGTTTACATCAATTGGAATGTTTCTTCATTGGGATCTATTATAGGAGGTGTACATGGAGGTATCCCTAGGCTTCGACACGAACCAATAGTGGGCAAGGTATGTAGATTGAGAAAGTTGTATGGTTTGAGATAGACTCTTTGAGCTTGGTTTGACAATTTCAGGAAAACAATGACAAGCATGGGTTATTAGCAGATTAATGTTGAACACGCAATATTCTTTCGACGAAAGGGTGGTCACATTACTATTCTTGTTGTTTATGTGGATGATATGATTGTCATTGGGGATGATGAGGGAAAGATTGCTCAACTGAAGGCAAGTTTGGGTTCAGAGTTTGAGGTGAAGGACCTGGGACGGCTTAGATACTTACTCGGAATTGAGGTGGTCGCGGAGCAAAGATGATTGTTCTATCTCAAAAGAAGTATGTGCTTGAGTTGCTCAAAGAGACAAGCATGTTGAGATGCAAGCTTGCAGTTTCACCAATTAATCAAAAGGAAAAATTGAGCGTAGAGACAATGGCCAGTTGATCGTGAGAGGTATCAGGTTGGTAGGTCATCTCATCCATCTGAGTTGCACTCGTCCCAACATATTATTTGCAATAAGTATGGTGATTCACTACATGCATGATCCGAGAAATGGTCACTTGAATGCAGTATATCAGATTTTGTGGTACATGAAGAGTGCACTAAGCATTGAGGGCTATTGTGACTTAGGCTGGGTGAGCTGTATGGATGACAGGAAGTCAATGTCTGGATATTGCATGTTTGTAGGGGGCAACTTGTTCTCTTGGAAGAGCAAGAAATAGTCAGTAGTAGCAAGGTCAACAACAGAGGCAAAGCATATGCCATGGCTTTAGCAGTTGCTGAGATGATGTGTGGCTGAGAGCCTTGTTGGTAGTGCTCAAGATGGACCAAGGAGCTAAAATGAAATTGTGGTGCGACAACAAGTCTGTGATCAGCATTGCCAACAACCCAATGCAACATGATAGAGCCAAACATGTGAAGATTGATAGGTTCTTCTTCAAGGAAAAACTGAATAACAGTCTACTGGAGCTAAGTCATGTAGGCAATAGAGAACAAGTGGTTGACTACCTCGCCAAAGGATTTGCTCACTAGATTTGTCTAAGTTCTGAGACAAAATGAGCTTAGTGGATATCTTTTGCCTATCTTGAGGGGGA
>NW_018164502.1:495611-499094 GCF_001263595.1 Phalaenopsis equestris | reverse complement strand
CGGATCACTATCTATAGATTCTTTCTTCACTTAAGCTGGTTCATAAGATTGACAAAGCCTAAATTTAGGTATAAATTAAAGCACAACTTAATTTATTATTATTATTTTTTTTAAACAGCAAAGCTTTCTTAAATTAAAATAGCTAAGAAGTCGCGTACATCAGCTCAAGATCTGGGAAACAAACACGCCAGTAATTCAACAATATCATTCTCAAATAAACCTGCTAATAAGTACATGACGCGGGATCAGCCAGCCAACTCCATCCATAACAAAGAAAAATTGCCCAATAATTGATGTTTGTCCCTCTTTCCTTTATTTTTTAATGAATAATTTGGAAGTCTACAGTCTATGAAACCGTAACTCGAGACAATCCGCTGCCGGAGAGAATGCTGCATTTGTTTGCTCCTATAGATTTTACCAATTTCTTTGGCTGAAATCCAAACTCTGATATGCTTGTGTATGCAACCATGGTTTAAAACTTTACTATGATATAAAAAAGTATCACTAATGTTGTGTTTTATTTCTTGGACAGATTTCAAAGGAAAAGAAGAAATTTGCCAGTTTTTTTCTTTCACCTATTACTCATTTATACCTTAGCTTGTTTCTAAATTTGAATTTTTACAGGATACCACCATATGTCTTGCAAAGGTTGAGGAAGCTTACAGGCATGAGAAAAAAACCAAATCTGCAATAGCAAGAGCTATCCAGTCATGTTATTGCAATGAACTGGATGATGAGATTGACGCTGAAGATGAAGATGTTGATGAAAACAGGCTGCTGCCTGCGATGAACAAAATCTGGCCTTATCTGATTCTTTGCCTGAAGAATAGACTTTCAGTGGTATCATTCTAATTAACAAACATTTAACATTTTCATTGAAATCCAGTTTTTTTGTTCTGCATCTTCTTTTCAACTGCTACTAATTTTCACCTTTTTCATTTGTTCTTAAGCTTATTATATTATGCAAGCCTAATTGTTGCCCACAACATCTTTATATGAAGCAAAATGTTATAAAGTATTTAATTGTTTGGTTATGATATGTATTAAGCTTATATTTCTTATGATTGTGGAATACGAAATCATATTATAGTTTTATAATGCTGCCATTGCTCTTATTTTCAGAAAAGTAAATCATCTAATCCATAATTACGTTTTTTACATTTTTCAGGCTGTCATCAGAAGATGTGCAGCTGTGCTAACCAAAATAGTCCAGACAGCAGGTGGAGATTTCTTCATTCGCCGATTCCACACAGACGGACCCATCATCTGGAAACTATTGACCACATCGCCTTTTCGTCGAAAACCGTCGCCGGCAACCAATTCCCGACCGTTACTCCTCCCATATCGAAACAGCCCGCTGACATCCGAAGATCCGATGGCCGAGACCTCCAACATGAAAATTCAAGCAGCAATTCTAAACATGATCGCCGACATTGCCTCGAATGAAAGGAGCGCTCCGGCGTTACAAACGGTGTTCAAGAAGGCGAGCGGTCTGGTTGTAGGAATTGCCTGCAGCACTGCAGCAGGTGTGAGGGAAGAATCCATAAAGGCACTTTCAGGACTGGCCCATATGAATCCTGACCCAATTTGGCTTTTAATGGCTGATGTTTACTACTCACTGAAGGATAAGGAGCTGCCCCAACCACCAAGTCCAGATTTGGCGGATGTTCGGCAGCTTCTGCCTCCTCCATTGTCTTCCAAGGAGTATCTGTATGCGCAGTATGGTGGGGATACTTTTGGATTTGATGTTGATCCAATCTCTGTGGAGAGAGTGTTTCATAAGTTGTGCTCTCAGGTATTCAATTGAATTTTGTTCACCATGTATTACTGGTGTATGTACATTTGCAGAAATACCAGTCAAGACATATATATTTACATATCTAATTCCTAAACTTTGTTTCTTTACATGTATACAGCCCAAATATTTCATTTCACATTAAAATTATCACTATTTTAATTTTGTGAATTTCTCGTTAGATATTCAATTGAATTTTGTCCAAAAATAGAAAAAAAAATAAATAAAAATTGGGCATAATAGTTTGTGTTGTCAATTTACTCTTGTAAATTTATTAGATTGTGGAGTTCCCAAGTAATAATTATAATAATTATTATAATAATATTAATAAAAGATAATGTAGAATAAAATATTTGACAGCCATTAATCATCAGCTAGACCGTTGCGGCTACTTCAATATTAATTATGAAAAAATGGTGGGGGGAAAATGTATTAAATAGAAAGATATTTGCATTTTTCATTCATAATTAAATTTAAAATGTAAATAATAATATGAATGTTTAAATGTTAGGTATGCAAATGCTTAAAAATATGTGGTGTATATGTACATGCCACTATTTTTTAATACAATTGCACCGCATATTTAATGCTTTTTTATTTAATGGTTCGAGTTTTCTCTGGCATAGTTGTTCTTAAGAAGGTGGGACTCGAATTGTTAGGCATATTGGGGGTGGTCGGAGGCTCGTATGATAGCCTTTTGTCATTCCTTAAATAAAATACAAATTAAGTGCAATAAAAATAGTAGGGTGAAGTGTTGAAATAGTCATCGAGTATATACATAGGGCCGATTGGGGACGGTTAATTTGATAGGGTTGATTTGAGAGGACTGAGTGACGAGCGGCCAATTTTAACAGATTCTCTGTACAATCTCAGCGTCTTAAACAATAAAAGTAGAATTATGTCATACACTTACAATTTCTAATCCTTGGTGATGACATAACGAGCTATAACTTTGCGTTAATTATTAATATTATAGCAGAAAAATGCAACAAATTTATTACAAAAATTCAGAGTGAGAAGTAACTGATCAATTCTTCTTTATTATTACTTCAATAGGCTGCATAACTTCACTGTAATATGCATCAAATTTGCAGCAAGTCAGTACGAAATTTGTGCTTCAATAATTTGGTCAATCCCTGAAAGATTTACCATAAAACTAAACCCTAAACCCTAAAACTACTTAAGAAATATATTTTTTTTATTTTTTTCTAATTTTTTCTAGCATTAATGTATTTTTGGGATACATGTCGGAATGCCACCCAATATTTATGTATTTTCATATATATCACCCAATATATGGCACAAATATTATAATTCTAACTTTTAAAATTGAAATAAATCTTTTCATTCATAAGTAATGATACGCTATCAACAAATTTTCATCAAGTTCATCAACATGTTGATGTTGTAATTTGGGAAACCCAGTAACTCTTTTCTGCTTATGGAACAAGTAGTTGCAATTGTAATCATTTTTTATAATGAAATTCTTTAGCTATGTCAAATCCCTTGATTTTTCTCTTTTAAGATTTTCATGTAAAAATTTCTAATGTCTTTATTAGTTACATTCTCTTTTTTCAATATGGGTTAAATCTTGATATCATGCTAAGACAATAATCTAATACTCAAATGTCATGAATTTTCTTGCACTCATCAATTATGATGATGATGATGATGATGATGATGATGAT
>NW_018164502.1:484607-495511 GCF_001263595.1 Phalaenopsis equestris | reverse complement strand
GCTTTTTTATTTAATGGTTCGAGTTTTCTCTGGCACAGTTGTTCTTAAGGTGGGACTCGAATTGTTAGGCATATTGGGGGTGGTCGGAGGCTTGTATGATAGCCTTTTGTCATTCCTTAAATAAAATACAAATTAAGTGCAATAAAAATAGTATGGTGAAGTGTTGAAATAGTCATCGAGTATATACATAGGGCCGATTGGGGACGGTTAATTTGATAGGGTTGATTTGAGAGGACTGAGTGACGAGCGGCCAATTTTAACAGATTCTCTGTACAATCTCAGCGTCTTAAACAATAAAAGTAGAATTATGATGTTGTAATTTGGGAAACCCAGTAACTCTTTTCTGCTTATGGAACAAGTAGTTGCAATTGTAATCATTTTTTATAATGAAATTCTATAGCTATGTCAAAGCCCTTGATTTTTCACTATTAAGATTTTTCATGTAAAAATTTCTGATGTCTTTATTAGTTACATTCTCTTTTTTCAATATGTGTTGAATCTTGATATAATGTTAAGACAATAATTTAAAACTCAAATGTTATGAATTTTCTTGCACTCGTCAATTATGATGATGCTGATGATGATATATATATATTAAAGTTTAAAAAGCTATGTAAGAGTTGGATGGTATAATCTAAAGCTGCCCCAAAAATAGAGAAACTGATCACCTGTTCCACCAAACAAGCATTTGGTGTAACCTGCAAAAATCCTCATACCTCGGAACTCTCAAAAAAAATTTAATGGCTTTCAAAAATAAAGATAAAATAAACGTAAACTGGTGATGTGAAAACCAAGAAATATTTATAGAAAAAACAGAATAAAACATCACTTCAAATCGTTCAAATGCAGACAAGTCAGGGTGGCCGAAACTTAAGTTCACCTCATCATCATCTTATCATCACCATTTCCATCAACAGATCACCATTTTAATTTCTTTAATAAACTTTACATGAAAATCTGTTCTGAATATCATCTCTCATGCATCATTTTCATCACACATCTTCTCTATCATAAAATAAATATATGAACTTAACTATAGAGAGGCTCTCTCTCTCTCTCTTCATTTGTGTGTGTGTGTGTGTGTGGAAGTTTGAAATTGATGTAAATGACTTTGTGCATGTATTTTACATTCTTAAGTATTGAACCAAAGGGGCACTAAAACTGAGTTTATAGCTGACATCAAAGCATAAGTTTGAGACTAGTTGTCATTAACTTCAAGGTGGATTTGTTTAGAGAATCAAAATGGGCTGTGTTATTGATCTATAATGAATTTGAGGGCACTAACTGATTGCTAAGAAATGTTATGCAAAGATATAGATGGTTGAAAAAAAATAGTTTTTTGAACAAATATGATCATGAAAAAAATATAATTTTTGAACAAGCAACTTCAAAGAATTATGGCTAAGCTATACTCTCTTTTTTCATTGAAAGGGATTAAATTTTAGATTTGATCATGTATTTATCATGGTGTACCTAGGTGAAATTAGTGCTCCTATTCTTTACTCCATAACCTTAACTTCGTGCCAAATCAACATGCTCATATAAATTCACAGATAAAATGAATTTTTTCGGTTTGTTAGACCAAATCATCAATATATTTAAAAAAAAAAAATTTTAATTTTATGTAGAAATTAAAATTATTAACCTTGCACATCAATTGTAGTAGAATTAAGATTTAAAACTAGTAAATAATTTTAGCCCTGATTTAATCAAGTTTAGGTTCTAAATATAAATATAAGAAAGTTTATGCTAAATCAAAAAAAGAAGAGTGACATCCTTCATTTTCACATATGTGCTTCACTAATACTTAATAGTTGAACCACTTTCTATGCATCTCTTAAAAGCAAGCAAAATGAGTTGAGCCCACAAAATGATACAAAATAACAAGCATTTTTAAATATAAAAAAATACTTTTCAAATAAATAAACTTCTATTAGCAAAAACCACAATTCCATGCTATGTATATATTTTCTTATCTTTTTTTTTCAGACCAAATATATAAAGGCATATAACTACATAAATAAAATCATAAATTATAATAATATTTTAAAAATTTTATAATTTTATAACTAAAATCATCATAAAATTATCTATGTTGAATATCAAAATAAATAAATATTTGTGAAAAAAATAAAGTCATTTTTTTTTTCACAAATACGCCATACAATTCTTAGGTATTTACATATCCATCACTAGACTTTAATATTTACAGACAGATCAATTAAATCATTAACAATATCAAAAATATCAATATTACTAATTTTTTTAAAAAGACAAATTACACATTTGCATGCAGAGATAAATAAAAATATTAAAATTTAAATACATAAAAATAGGAAAATTTAAATATGCCTAGCACACAATTCATATAAATATATTTTCATATTTCACACAAACTTTAATATTTACATACATAGCACTTTGGCAGTCTAAACTCATGAATTAAAAGTTATTTCCATTTTAAAAATAATAATTGTGCCATTTTTTATATAATTTTAAGATTTGAGTGCTATATGTATAATATAAAAGCTTAGGTATGCCAAATGTAAATACACTGAAATTGTGTGCTACATATAAAAATTAAGTGATATGTATGTAATTATAAATGCCTTCAGAACTTTCAATCATAAAATGTAGAACAAAATAAAATATATTTTAGACATTTTAAATAACTTTAAAATATCAAATAACTAGAAAAAAATAGCATCATCAACTTAAAACTGATTTTTCTAGCGGATGTGACTGCTTTCCGAATGATGTCCCATCACCTTGGAATGAAAAAGCAAAGATTCTCAGCACTGACCAACTCCCAAATCCCTCACTTTCGATCAACGGAGCCATCTCCGACCACCTACTGCCGCCACATCTCCGCTGCTTTTTTCACACCAGTCCTCCGCCGTCTTCCACCTTGACTCCGCCGATACTCTCATCCCTATTACTCCATTAAAGCTCGGACTTTGCAACCTCCCACTGTAACCATCATTTTCGTAATAAGGATCGAACAATAACTTCTTCCTTGCTGTTGAGCTCACCCATTCCCTCTCCGGCGTCATCGGCCTCTGCTTAGGCGCACTCTGTGGCCGAAACCTCGCCATGGTGGACTCTGTCGCCGACATATAGTTCGGTGCAGACCTCATCTGCAAACTCCGAGCGCTCGACGGCGATGGAGTTGATGGAGATAAAGAAGCTTGGCGGTGCCTTGATCCAGTATCAACCTCTAGTGTCTTGATGGCGTCTCTTTGCCCCGTGGATGCTCTTCTCCTTGTCCGGCGATCCTTCTGCTCTGCTTTTTCCTCGAATTCTAGTAAACCTGATCTGTCTCTCCAAATCTTTCACAAAAAGATGAAATTTTTATCAGGAAATCTTCTAGTAAAGATGAAAAACTTCATAGAGGAATATTAAAGAAAGGATTTTTATATGCCTGTTGAGTGTTCAGAGCATGAGAGAGGGCATTGTTCTGGTGCCTCAAAGCTATATCCTTGCTGCCATGTAAAAGCAACATAGCTCGAATCTCCTCAACTGTGTGCTGCCTGCGCTCGTTCCAACCTTCAAGGAAGCTACTTCGGTGATCTCTAACCTAAAGGAAAGAATGATCATTAATTAGTATCAGTAAAAACAGTGATTTAGTAGTTAACTAGAAGTAAATAGTAAACAGTACATTAGTTCTCTTCTCTGTTCTGCCATAATCAACTGCAGCTTCTTGTGCGAGCCTGAGGCGCTGATCCCTCATTCGATCTTGAGCTCGGATAAGAGCTTGCATGCATCGCAGGGTCATGCTCGCCTGCTTCCTAACATTGTGCCCTCTCACCAAAGCTTGCAGCTTTACAAGCCCTTTCAGGGCCCTTAATGCCCTCCTTGCCTTCATAGAAAAATAGAAAGACGAAGAGAGAGAATGAGAGACTTAAACGAAAAGGAGAAAGCCATTTTCAATATTTAAGAGCATTGTGGGGGTGGCAACAATCGAGCTCTTTCAAGACGAAGAGAGAGAATGAGAGACTTAAAAGAAAAGGAGAAAGCCATTTGCAATATTTAAGAGCATTGTGGGGATGGCAACAATCGAGCTCTTTCAAGGAACAGCGGCTCTCACACATGGAATGAATTTATCAAGTGAGTCTTTTGATTTCAATTGAAGAAGAGAGTTGGATTAATTATCTTCATTATTTAAAGTCTATTTCATGTGAATTCATTTTTTTTTTTTTAAGTTCATCTTTCACCCATCCAGAAATTAATTTTATATTATTTAACATAACATTTCAATTCTAATTAAATAATATTAATTTTGAGCTTTATTTCTGTAGGTAAAATTAAAATACTACATGCAAGATGGCATTTTAACGTTTCAAATGCTGAAGCTAAAACCCCCATTTTTGTTGAAAACGAGCTTTAAAAATGATGGCATTGCGTTAATTATTTCAACATATAAGAAAATAAAAAAAAGCTTTTTGGAAGTTTGATCGAATCACTTTATCATCTTGTGATTTTGCGTGGCTGTAAAAGCATTTCTTACCAGATATCCTCGAAAAGCTGTTTGAATGACAATGGCGGCGTCTTCCCTCAGTAAACTCGCACTTGAGCTTGTGAGCCTAACCACCTCAGCCGCCGCCTTGGCGGCGGAAGCCGCAGCCTCCGCTGTCGCCACGCCCACCGCAATGGCTCGCCGCCTCTGTTCTGCTGTTAGTGATGCCGTCAAGACTGCCACCGGCGGTGCCGCCGCCGCCGTCGCCAATAAGGTTCTCAGCGGTTGTTCGCCCACAAGAGATTTTCGAAATGCCCAGCTTCTCCTTTTTATCTTCTGCAACAAAAAAGAGCATGTGAGTCGAAAAAAAATCTTCCTTTTTTTCTCTGCTTCTCTTATCTTCTCACCTTATCTTCCTGATCCGCATTAGAAGCTTTAGTGGGAGAAGAAATGAACACTCTTTTGAATGCTGAAAGCCATGAGCTCAGGCCTTCTTTCCCCATTGATGAACCTTCGAAGAAGGCGAAGTGGAGAAGCAAAGCTTTTACTTATCTCGCCTTCTTCATCTACAATCCTCAAAGGAAAGACGAAGAAGGAAGTTCGAGTCTTGAGCGAGAACGGAAAGAGGGAATCGAGTCTCGGTGCAAGTTAAAGATGAAAGAAGCCATCTTTGCCATGGAGGTGAAGAAGAAACAGGCGTAGGGCCCACGGAAGCTAAAGCGGGTAAGATATTGGGTGTTTTCCAGTTGCCAAATGCTTTGGGCAAAAATGTGAAATACTGGGGTTGAATTAACACACGAATGTAAGGTGCAATGCGAGTAAGACAAGTGCCAGAAGGTCATTGGATAGTGATACAGGGTAGCAGAGGGTCCAATTTCGGGTCACTTTTGTAAGTTGGGCTTTGGATTGAGCGAGAGAGAGAGGTGCCTCGTGCCCGGTAAGGCTGCCGAAAGAGAACGCCTGTTAAAAAGAAAGGTATAACGGAGCTGAGGTTTATGATTAGATTTGTTTTTTTTAAGACTATATTTTGTCATGCATGTTTCTACATATTTAACATTTAAGCTTCAACACATCTCATGTATTTACATATGTCGCTTCTAAACTCTTATAAGTAGATGTACAACACTTTACTATAAAGTTTTTTGTGAAATTACAAAAATAAAGTTTTTGTGCTTGATATGTAAATATATAGGAATTAAGTGGTATGTATGCAAATCTTTCTTAAGAAAATGATATAGAGATTTTTCACCTCTTATGACGACTTCCTATGTAATGTTACTTGCTTTTTACTAGTTGGATTTTATCGTACATAAATATATTAATTTATTAATTAAATTTTAATAAATAAATGATAATTTTATAAATAAATATATCTAAGATATAGAATAGATCTAATAGACTTGATATCAATACATCTTCATTTATATTTTGGTGCTTCATGCGATATAGATAAAATAGAATAATAATAATTCATGCTAATCTCTAAGCTTATATACTTCATCAAACCATTCATTCTTCCATGTATGTATATGGTGCGTGTCAGCAAAATTGCTGGGAAATTAAAAGAAAATTTTACATATATACCAAACAATTTGTGTATATTTACATATCTAACAAAAAAAAATAATATTTTTATTATAATATTTTGGTGTTATAAATCTATGCATGACGATATGTATATATGTCACTTTGAAAAAGTAAATATAATATTGTTTTGATGTGTTGTTAATGATTTAAGTGATATGCATGTAAATATGAAAGTTTAGGTGTTAGATATGTAAATAGATTAACATTTTGTGGAATGTATGTTAGTACTTCAAATTAAAGTGAGTAAGATCCAAGGTAAATGGCACAGTTAATTTAGGGGCTTAACAAATGATGTCGGCATTTTAAAAATAATATTATCATGTTATTAAATGTTTATTTAATAGTTTTTTTTTTTAATTCATGTAATCATGATGTTCACTGTTAAGTGGGGTGTATTTTTTTTACTTGTCATGTTTTGTAGTAGTTTTTTGCTTTTAAATTATAAAATATATTAGTATGACACTTATATTGCAAACAATATTACAATACATGGGCATAATGATTTTGTCCAGAAACAGTTGCATCATAATTTTTTTCAAAGTGCAAAAAACAAACAAACAATAGTTTTTTGCTTTTAAAGTATTAAATATATTAGTATGACACTTATATTGCAAACAACATTACAATACATGGGCAGAATAATCTTGTCCAGAAACAGTTGCAGCATAATTTTTTTCAAAGTGCAAAAAACAAACAAACAACCAGCTTATCTGTAAAAGCTTGTTAAAAAATTACAGCTGCCCTAGACAGACCCTAAGCAGATGTGATGAATGTGTCAGCTTGGGTTCAGCCGATAAAAAGAAAATTCTTACCAATGAATAATATTCAAGTATGCATGGACACAAATAAATAAATAATTGAATCATTAGCTCTGGGTAATTTCTCGTTGATCGAGTTAGATGGGTTGCAAGTATATAAAATAGTCATTCAAGAAAAAATGTAAGATATCCAACACATAAATATAAGACAAATGGTTAAATATGCATGGAAAGTTAAATGAGATTTAAGGACAACTTTAATACAATGGCATGTCTCAATATAGTAAAAATATTATATGTGGATTCCGGATTTGTACAACAATTTGTATAATGTGTTGTGGTACGCGAGAAATATTTGCATACATAAAACGTATGCAGAGTTGCATACATATTAGGTTTTCAGATGGTACAAGTAAGTTCATTACAATTAAATTACAAGAAGGATTACAATGAACTTACATATACCCTCCGAATAACCTAATATGTACGCAATTTTGTGTACGTCTTACGTACACAAATATTTCTCTTGGTACACAAAGTTTGCATGCATTAAGCCTCCGCATATAATATATCTTGAAACATCATTCACATATTTATATGGAAATCAATTAATTTTGTGGGAAAAATGTTGCCGTATCATATGACTATTCTTCTTTTTTTTTTTAATAAATATTTTAATTTTTTTAAGTAATAAAATAGAAAACAAAAAAGTATTTGAATGCGTATCATATTGGTTGGAAACAAATTAGTGATGAATCCTCGGTTCTTGGATTCAAGTGCAGTGAGTTACATAATCAAATGAGTGAGAGGCGGCTAAATCCTACTTATATGACCATCAATATACTAAATGTTAATTGTTGAATGTTCTTTCACTTAAAAATTATATAAAAGGTAATTTATAAATATGTTTTTTATTGATTTATATATTTAATTATTTATTTGTACGATATTTAAATTATTTACAATAGATAAACAAATTGCTGATGTTAATTTTTTATCACTTAGGGTCTGTTTGGGGCAGCTGCATCTTATTGAATAAACTGCTTATAAACTGATTAAAAATAATATACCGATAAGCTAGGCGTGGTGACTACTACAATTTTTTTTTTTTTTTTTGAAAAAGTCAGGCCGCAGCCAGAAAACTGCCACCACACCTAGACTGGTGCGGTGTGAAAACGCTGTTTTCAACGTTTTGAAAACGCAAAAGCTGTCAAAACGTAGTTTACCCAAACAGGTCAGTTGCGCTTTCCAAATGCCACCGCACCAAATAAGATGTCACAAACAGACCTTTAATTCAATATATTTACATATCTAACATTTAACCATACCCTAATTCAATATATTTACATATCTAACATTTAACCATAAGTTTTCACATACATATCTTCTAATATATGTGACACATCATCTACAAATTTCTCGATGCATGACGTAAATCTCGAGTTGAGCAAAAATTATTCAACATTTGACCAAAAGTCATACAAAACTATCCTTTCAGCGAACTTACAGTCAAAATGCCTTGCTCGACGAAGCAGACTCAACGGTACAAAAATCGACCAATTTGAGTCAATCAAGCCCATATCAAGCCATTAAATTACTTTTAGAAACTTTTTCGGGCACAATTGAAATGTCAAACGATCTCATAATCAAAGAAATTTAGGCTCAAGTCGAGCGTCTCGGCAAGTATAATCTAATGAGCTTAAGATTTATTAATTCTTGCATCATTAATACACTCAAATGTCTATCGAACGCTATCCAATCAATGAGATATATTCAGACAATCAGATCAGAGTGATCTGAATTCCTTATTTATTCGCAACATGAACTCTACAAATATAGCTCTATCCCCCTCTTATGAAGAAGGCCTGGTACCAAGAGCTTGCAGGAGGAGAAGTTGGAGCCTGCATTGCTTCTGCATCGAAGATCAAGCGAATTAATTTCTCCTGGTCCTGTAGTTGCAAACCACATTGGCCACCGTTGACCACAATTGACCTCTATGTGTTCCTTGCATCGAAATCCCTTATGGAGTTGCAACTTGCATTGAGAATCCCAGTTTTATGTTGTGGAATATTGAAGCACCCAATGAAGCAATACATTGTTCAGCACACCGTATAACAATACATCCTAAATACAGTGCAACGACACACTCCGGATGACAATGTACAACGCACCGCACATGATGCAATGATACCTCCCGAAGACGGTCTAACAATGCACCCTCAAAACGTTGCAACGACGCACCTGATGCCAGTGTAACAGCGCACCACACATAAGATGCGACAACAACTCCTAAAGATGGTGTATAACGATGCAAACTAAATATGATACAATAACACACCCCGATGACAATATGATAACACATATCATATATAGTGCAACAACACCTCACGAATAAGGTGTGTAATAATACACCCAGTACACGATGCAACGACACACCACGATGATGGTGTAATAACGCCTCTTGAAGACTGTGTGATAATGCACTCGGTAGACAGGGACCTTCCACAGGCTCCTAAGGCCCTCTTTTCACAACTCACCACTACAACTTACGTGACTAATTACAGCTTGTATGGTCTACAACTCGTGCAGTTCCTGACTCCAACCCCTATGGTCTGCGAACGTTATCGCAACTCACTACAACGACTTATGCAACAAACTACAACTTACTTGCCCCACAACTTGTCTCGCCCCCGACTCTAAGCTCGGCGACTCGACTTCAGTCTCTACGACCTACAAACGTCATCACAACTCACCATTACGACATATGTGACTTATAGCTAATACAACTCTTGACTCTGATCTTTGCAGCTTATAGACATCATCGTAGCTCTTCAACACAACCTACAGGTCCAACCACTACACAAATGACTCACAATTCATGCAACTTTCTTATCCCAACGGCTTACGGACATCATCGCAACTCACAACAACAGCCTACATGTCCGACTTCAATTTACATGACTCACAGCACTTGCAACTCTCCTGAGACCCTAGTGGCAGATGCCCTACACTTCAACATACAAAAAAAGTTGTACTTTTTTCCTCTTTAAATTAAAAAAGTAATTTCGATTTGATATGAAAGTTTTATGGTGTATAAATATAGAAATAAAAAAAGTAAAACACAGCCCCTGCAACATCTAAAAACTCAGGAATTGAGGTATACATTATGTACGCAACGCCATTAATTTTTTTCCAGATTTCCCGTAAATGGATCAACATTTCCGCTGTTTCTCACAGCCATCTACTCACTTAAAGCAGCAGCAGGTCCAACTCTCTCCCTCTTTCCAGCCAACCACCGCATAATATAATTTGCAAAACGCGTCGGAACGCCTAAATTAAATGGGGAACTGTGCCTTTGCCGGCGGCGACGGCCCTTCTTCGCCGACGATCAAAGTAGTCACGCCCGACGGCGGTGTGATGGAGCTCGACGCCCCGGTGACCGCCGAACTCATCACCGCCGCCTTTCCCGGCTACGCCATCTTCCCAAACCGCGACCTTTCCTCATCTCCTCTGCTCCACACCGACAATCTCGCAGCCGGCGAGCTGTACAACTTACTTCCGTTGACCACCCGCGCTGCTAGTATTACTCTTCTACCCTCCGTAACTGCGCCGTATCGTGTATCTTTTGACCGCCACGCCGCTCTCTTCTCCCGGCGGCTGAAGACGGAGGCCTACTCTCCGGCGATGGCTGCGGGGGTGTGGAAGGTGATGTTCATTGATATATAAAAATATGTTCCTTTGGCTTTTGTTTTTGTAACAAAAAAATTAGTAATTTGACAGGTGAAGCTGGCGATAAGCAGGGCGGAGCTGGCGGAGATATTGGGCGAGGAAACGAGGACGGAGGCGCTTATAGAGAGCGTGAGGGCGATGACGATGTGTGCCGCCGGTGGATCGTCGGGTTCAACGGCGACGGCGTCGGATCTGCAGAGCTTCTCGAGCAGCCGGAAGACTTCGTCGGAGAATCTTGGTTTTAGCTGTTCGGCCGGAAGATTTCGCCGGAGAATGTGGGGTCCGGATAGTGATGTGGAAGATTGATTTTCCCCACCTAAGATAATTTGTTTAAGGGAGATGTGAATTTCATTTTCAATATATAGATATATCTA
>NW_018164502.1:479146-484507 GCF_001263595.1 Phalaenopsis equestris | reverse complement strand
ATCCGCGAAAGAATGCTTGCGAAAGCTACTGATAACCAGAGATGTTTATCTATTATGGGGTTCAACGTTCCCAAGGGGACGTATCACACTTGATTAATTACATCTTAGGGGTTACCTAAGAATACTCTTGATTCGATGAGTTTTGCTTACATGTAAAGTGACAACTGGCACAGAACCATCAAAGTACAGTTATTTCACAGTGGAATGCTATAATGCTTCTAAAGCTCCCGCTAAGCCACAGAGTGAAGAGTGAGTCGGTCTCTCACGATTCTACTTGGGTAATGTGCTCATCAACATATGGAGAGTGTGAAATAACTGATTCATCCCGATGGGGAATCCTAATATGTCAAAGCACATTTGGGTCATAAGTGTAGAGAGCAAATCATGATATCCCAAACAAGAGGCAGCCCATTGGTAATTAAATCATCGAGCTAATACCGAAAAAGACAAAAGGAGCGTCAAGGCTCAAAAGCGGTTGTCAAAGGAAGGGAGGAGGAATACCTAGAAGGTAGAGGTAGTCGGGTTAGTGTACCACAGACCCATCATTCCAAGCTATTAGGACCCTAAGTCTACCTGGTCATGAAGATAGTCGACCAAACACGTCTGAAACACGTCTGGAGATTCCCCGCTCGATAACCCTAAGATCAAAAGAATAAAACTTATTTCTATGACTATCAAATGGAGCTCCAAGGGTGGGACTTATACCCGTCAAAGTGGCGAGAATGCCGCTGGAAAAAGAGGAGAAATGAAGATTCAACTACAAAACTAGAAACACTCCCAACAAAGAACTTACACCCGATTTGGGTCTAAGAGACTCTAATGACCTATGCACACTAGACAACCATCTAATCAGAAATTTATGTTGTGTCAGTCGAGTTAAAGAAGCATGAAGGCTTCTCCTCGAGACATGAAAAAAGATACAGTTATCTAAAATCATCATTAAATATTGTGGAGGCCATATTATTTGACTTAGGTTATGTCAATGCTATGTAACCCGTTTAAAATCTGACTTGAATGTCATGTAGTAAAGTAAAAATAGGTTTTGAAATCCTGAAAATTTTAATCCTAAATTTTAGATTATCTCAATCTTGCATGATTAGGTTTTTGTCGAAAAATTTTCAATTTTAATGTCCTTAATAACATAAATTGCAATTTTTGTAGCATCCCACGTCAATCATGAATTAACAGGGAAAATAATCCAAGCATGCAAACATGCCAGAAAAGTGAGAAAATTAGCTAAATATAAAATAATTTAAAAACGGTGTCGCTGGGTCGATGACATATCCCATAAAAGAAAAGATGACCAGACTTTGTATATACATGTCTGATCCTAATTGAGGCATAAATGAGATATAGAATTAAGGTACGAGAAATAAGCAAGCAGTTTTTGATCCCAGCCAAGTGGTTTCGTCTGCCTGGCGCCTCTGAATCTATGCTCATACCTTATTTGTGATAAAATTCTCTCCTAGGAATCTAAAAGTACAAAAGAAAATGAGAAAAAATACTCAACCTGCATTACAACAATGTTAGCAGGAAAACCAATAAACATACAACATATGATGAGCTGTGTCTTTTTATCGGGGGAGCTAAATCATCACATGCTCCCCCTTTAATGATGCTTTTATGTGTGCATACATATAGGCATGACTTCTTGCAGAAGAATGCCTTAATGTACTACCTTGCATATTAAGCATGCAGGTACACCAAAACCACAACAGTGACATTTGGCTAGCATAAATAAATCAGCAAAGAATAATAGCCAGATGCATAACAAAGGCTACCTTGCATCATAAATCAAAGCCTAACAAATAATCTAATGAGAATGTGTCATAACCCAAATTTATGGCTCAGGGTAAGGTCTCCGGATAAGTATGATTTTGATGAGGTCGTTGCACCAGCTTCTTCCTAAAAATCCAATTGATCGATATGGTGTCACACTGAATGGGTTTTAAAAAGGGTTGGTCTTACATAGGACCTTGCTTGCTACATGCATAATTTTAAAAATTATGACGGATATAATAAGTACAAAAATATATGTTTTTTAGTTTTAAAATAAGGGTCATTAAAGATAGTCACGTAACATGCAAGATGACATAAGTTGAATCCCTCAGACCTTTAACATAATCATACTAAGGATGGGTGTGTCATGGAGGTAGCGACCCGGAAGGGTGGGCATGTCATGGTGGTGGTGGCCTAGATGAATGGGTGTGTCGTGGAGACAGTGATCTGGAAGTGTGGACATGTTGTGGAAGCTGCGACCCAAAAGAATGGGTTTGTCGTAGAGGCAGTGACCCCGAAGGGAGGGCATGTAGTGGAGGCGGTGACCCAAAGAATGAGTGTGTTGTGGACGCAATGACTCTAAAGGGTGGTCGTGTCGTGAAGATAACAACCCGAAGGATAGGTATGCCTTTGAGGAAGTGACCTGAGAGGGTGGGCGTCTTGTCGAGGCAGTGACCTAAAAGAGTGGGTGTGTCGTGGAGGTAGTGGTCCAAAAGGGTGGGCATGTCATGGAGGCAGTGGATTGAAAGAATGGGCGTGTTACGAAGGTTTTGGCCTGAAGAATGGGTATGTCGTGGAGGCATCAACCCAAATGAATGATTGTGTTGTGTAGGTAGTGACCCGAAAGAGCGGTCGTGTTGTGGAGGCAGTGACCCGAAGGATGGACATGTCGTAGAGGTTGTGACCCAGAATGGTGGGCCTGCCCTGAAGATAGCGGTCCGAAAGAGATGGGAGTGTCGTAAATGTGACTCGAAAGGGTCAGCGTGTAGTGGAGGAAGTGGCTTTTAGAAATGGGTGTGTCATGGAGGTAGTGACTCGGAAGGGTGCCTACGATAGTCCAGAGCAGTTCCATGGGAAGTGTAACAATGTAACTTTTATTGAAGGGAATTACACAACGAACTGGCTTGGTGAAGAACCATCTGTTCACATGATAAGTGAACATGAGGGATAAGTGTATGAGAAACACACATCCAAGTGCATCAAATGTAAATGCACAAGTCATGAAACATGCAGGGTGTTATGCGAGCAAACACACAAACGTGAGAAGTGCAAGCTCGAACTACATGTGATATGGTGCTAATTGACATGAGGATGCCACGAAGCAAATATGGAGTAATTTGTCGTTGGGAGACACAAGTACTTGTTGCTTGCATATGAGAGTATATTCTTAAAGATGCACAATAAAGGTGTAAGGGATGAATGTTCTAATGCAAAGTCATGCAATCAATATTAATGCACGTGGAAGACACACATTGTGCAAGCGGGATCGGTTGTTCAAACAGCTGGGCTGACCGGGTTGGTTGACCCAGGGCAACGTGGCCAACGGGCTCAGTCAGCTAAGCTGGCTGACTGGACCAAAGTAATTGCATGATTGGGTCGAGGCGACCGGTTGGACCTAATTGATCGCTCGACTAAGCTGGGGCGACTGGTCTAATTGAAGTAGTTAGTCGACCGAGCTGGGCAGTCGGTCGGAACAAAATGATCAGTTGATTGGGTCGGGGCGGTTGGTCGGACTAAAGTGGTCAGTCGACTGGGCCAGGGTGGCCGGTCGGACCGAAATGGTTGTTCGACCGGGGATGTTGGGACTTAGGGAGTCATTTATCCACCAATGAGATCTTCACACCTAAATCCAAAGATCCCATAACAATCTATCTATCAACAATAAAAAAACTATGATCACAATTTTAATTCAAATAATTAATCATAACCTTAACCATTTCCAATGATATATCTTTAGCATGAATATAAAAGCTCCTTTATCGAAGGATAGCCAACAACATGGAATTAATAAAATTTAAGGTGCGAGTTTGCTAGAGACAAACTCAGTAGGTGAAATCCCACTGAGCAAAGTATAAAAGATAAGACAGTTCATAAATATAAACTAATAATAGACAAGAATAAAATATTCGTTATGTTATTGTATCTCTAAATATTATGAAAGAATTTATCTAATGATACTCAACAATTAATAAAAAAAAGATACTTCTATATAAATAAATGATTATTGTGTCCACATGCCAACATATCCACTTCTCATATGCTCTATAAATAACTGTTTAAGCATATATTAATCTCTTTTTATATATAATTATATATATGTATATTTATAGCAGTTTAACTATGACATTCTGAAACTAGGAAAGGTGGGCACCAATTCTTTGGTAGACATCAATTCCAAGGAAATCCAATAATTTCTTATAGAGTCATTATTCTGTGGCCCCATTGGTCTGACTATATAACATTCAAAGGGGCTTTATACAGACACACATATTTTACAATAATCATGCATATTCCACCCAAACACAATCAACTTATTACTATGAGTAGTATTACCTATATGATTATTGTTATGCTTATATCAAATATATATGCGTGAAGAATGGTTGCAAACACTGAATATATCAGAATCAATGCGTCAACAAAATAAGATTTAGCTAAACATCGAATCACATCAATATGAGTGCAAGTGCAATTACTAAAAAAAAAAATTCATAATAAGTCTATAAATAGTAAATGCTTATCAAAATAGCAAGGGTTACACCCCTAAATTCATTCCTTTCTCAGTAAAGAGTCACCTACCCTATGCATGTCACGAACAATCTCATGCACAAGCCATGATTCTAAATAACGCCCTTTGCCCATACTATTTCATAAATCCTACATTGAAAAAAACATAGTGCCAAATAAATAATCAATACACGAAGGCCAAATGCTAAATAATGAAAATATCTAAGCTCTCAATATTTCATGGTTAATGATTTCTATGGGTTTCCTATGAGTTATGCTTTAATAATTGCCTTTAAAATCATGAATTATTTAATGAGCTCAACATTATATATATATATATATAATCCATATGATTATAATGTTTATAATATAAAGATTATATAATCATAACTTAAGTTTTGTTATAGGAAGAAAAAAAAAATTCACTATATCGATATTAACGTTGAACTCAAATTTGTCTGTGAATCACACCCAAAAAATAAGTGCCCGTTTGGGGCAGCTTATAGGGTGCGGCGGCGTTGTGAAAACGTCGCCTTCCCGTTTGAATTCGCGATGAGTGTAAATTTTTGGTGTCACGACGTTTTAATATCGCGATTTCTTTTATGGTTTCGCAAGCCGGACACCCCCCGCATCCCGCGTATGATTTTTGTGATTAGGAAAGAATTCGCAGATCTTCCTGTGGTGCCCTTCGTAGATCTCCCTCGCCCTCACCCATTCCAGGAGAATCGCATATCTCCCTGGCCCTCGCCCTTTCCAGGAGAATGGATCCTCCTTGCTCCTTCACTTTGACTGTTGAGATCGGTGCAAGGTATTATTTTCGACCTCCGATATCCCTCTCCTTCCTTGTCGTGAGCC